>NC_091283.1:834374688-834674688 GCF_032444005.1 Ranitomeya imitator
TCAGTGAAGAAATGACCAAAACCACTGAACATAGCCAGACTAAAAGCTCTGTCCAAAACAGTATGACCGTCTAAGAATACAGGGCAGGGAGACATTCATAGGTGGAGGAGTTGACCTGATGGGGTTCCATGTAAGACCTGGCTCAAGAACCCTTCAAGGATAAGGGTGTCTGCTTGCTGTTCTTACAGACAAGAAGGATGGTGTGACTTTCAGGCTTGTTCCTATCTGTTTTTTTGTAAAGTCGCTGTTCTTTGGAAGCTTTTTTGAGAAAGAGAACAGGACTTATCTGAAGCCTTCTTGTCCAAGGGTCCCATGTCTTGGGCACCTTGACCTTGGAAGGAGTCTCATCTGAAGATGTTGAAAAGAACCACAATGATGCTACCTGGGTCCAATGTGGCTGGCTAACTTCAAGTACTGTGCAGGGTTTAACCCAACAGAGGAAGTGGCCACCTAACGTCCTATGCTTTATTGATATCTTAAAGGGGTTGTCCAGAATTTCTAATTTGAAGACCTATCCTTTGGATCAGTGAAGATCTAACATCCCCACTGATCAATTGTTAGCAGATTTCATGGTGGAACCGGAAAGTGCAGCTCAATACAATGTGTAAAGGTCATTTTCGGGGACTGAAATTTATGTGATCTGAGCTGGACTTTATTTGCTTCTGGTTGTTGTGGGGTCTGCAAATGGCTGATTAGTTTAGACTCCGGGTTTCGGACCTCCATTTATCTGATATTGTTGATCCATTCAAAAATTACATTATCAATGTCCAAGTCCGGGACATCCCCTTTAATTGAATCTTAAGCTTACATGTCCTGTTATTAAGTGCCATTGATCCTACTAAAGGTCTAAATACCACTACAAACACAATCAGACATTGCAGAGTAACAAACTAATTACTAGACCAAAGAGAAGGATTGAGGACTCTCAAGAGCTAACAATCTAAAAAGACAAAGGAAATAGGGGCGACATAAAAAGTAAAATGTGCTTGTGTTGTACAGAACGTCATTATACTACATAAGGTAGTCCATGTAAGGCTGTAGCTGCCGATCACCAGCCAATATCTGAGTATATAAAGATATGATAAGTCTATGAGGATGGAAGCTGTATGGGGGAAAAGTGTTAAATGAAGGGATGAAGTTCAGAGGAATAACTGTGATGAAAAGACAAGTCACTTTATGAACAGTATTGAACAACCTAAAAAAAATTGTGTTTTCAGGGCAAACCTCAGTGGGAAAATCAATATCATAACCTTGTAGTTATGATACCTTTTATTGGCTAATAAAAATAAAATAAATTATGGTATAAAACAAGCTGTCAAGACTTCCTAAGTCTCATCTTCAGGCATGGTATCCTAAAACTGGGGGGGAGAAAAAACTCCAAAAGATAGCCAAAGTCCAACGCCCCCTGGACGAAGTCGGGGCCCCCTGACGAAGGTTTCCCGAAACGCGCGTTGGGGCGGGCGCTGGGATCCCCTACCTGCCTGCATTTGCTGACACTGCCTGGGTGATGTATTTTATTTCTTTGGTGTGCCGTATGTTATTTTGACTATACCTGAGCATACATCCAGCTTCCACTTTGTGGAGCTGGGATGATATACATCTATTTGTTAACCGTGTATGACACCTGTCTAGTTTACATCTCATAGAGGCTGCCTTGTATATATACTTTTTCTGCCCGGTAATGTTCATTATGACATTGTTTTATATACTTTAAAGGCATTTGTGGGCTCCCAGTGCCTTTGCTTTTTATCGTCTGGTGATTACGTGTTGCTGTCACCATCTTCATGCCGCATATAATAAAGCATTTTTATGGACTTTGGCTATCTTTTGGAGTTTTTTCTCCCCCCCTGTTATGTGTTTTGTTTGATAGCTAGTCTATCATTATTCTTGATATCCATGGCAAAGGAATTTTTTCGGACAAGTATTTACTGATATATATTATTTAATACTTTTACAATTGTCCCAAACCATGTTCTACAACTTGCCGCCTTATGTCGCCTTCCTAGTTATTTACTTATTTATGGTATCCTAAAACTGTAGATTTTGGAAATTAGCTGGATTTTCCTGGGTAATGCATTTTAGAAAACTTGTGCAACACAAAAGAAATCTGGATACCGGTGGAAATATTTGGATTATGGAGAATGTTTGTCTTAGGACAGGATGTTAATAAGTTGGAAAGCTGGGGTAGAGTGGTATACAGAGATGAGGAGGAAACGTAGGGCAGTGCAGCACTGTAGAGGGGATGGGTAGGGTGGTAGAAAGAGATGAGGAGATGTAGGGCAGTGAAGCACTGTGGAGGAGATGGGTAGGTTGGTAGAGAAAGAAGAGGAGATGTAGGTGGGTGGTGCAGCACTGAGGAGAGGACAGGTAGGGTTGGTAGACAGAGATGAGGAGATGTAGGGCGGTGCAGCACTGTGGAGAGGAGGGTAGGGTGTTAGATAAGGAGGAGATGTAGGGCGGTGCAGCACTGTGGAGAGACCAGGTAGGGTGATAGACAGATGAGGAGGAGATGTAGGGCTGTGCAGCACTGTGGAGAGGACGGGTAGGGTGGTAGACAGATGAGGAGGAGATGTAGGGCTGTGCAGCACTGTGGAGAGGACAGGTAAGGTGCTAGAGATGAAGAGGAGATGTAGGGTGGTGCACCACTGTGGAGAGGACGGGTAGGGTGGTAGACAGATGAGGAGGAGATGTAGGGTGGTGCAGGACTGTGGAGAGGACAGGTAGGGCGGTAGCCAGATAAGGAGGAGATGTAGGACGGTGCAGCACTGTGGAGAGGATGGGTAGGGTGGTAGACAGATAAGGAGGAGATGTAGGGTGGTGCAGCACTGTGGAGAGGACAGGTAGGGTGGTAGACGGATGAGGAGGAGATGTAGGGGGGTGCAGCACTGTGGAGAGGACGAGTATTGTGGTAGACAGACGAGGAGGAGATGTAGGGGGTGCAGCACTGTGGAGAGGACGGGTAAGGTGTTAGAGATGAGGAGGAGATGTAGGGTGGTGCAGCACTGTGGAGAGGATGGGTAAGGTGTTAGAGATGAGGAGGAGATGTAGGGCGGTGCAGCACTGTGGAGAGATCGGGTAAGGTGTTAGAGATGAGGAGGAGGAGATGTAGGGTGGTACAGCACTGTGGAGAGGACGGGTAAGGTGTTAGAGATGAGGAGGAGATGTAGGGTGGTACAGCACTGTGGAGAGGACGGGTAAGGTGTTAGAGATGAGGAGGAGATGTAGGGCGGTGCAGCACTGTGGAGAGAACGGGTAAGGTGTTAGAGATGAGGAGGAGGAGATGTAGGGTTGTACAGCACTGTGGAGAGGACGGGTAAGGTGTTAGAGATGAGGAGGAGATGTAGGGTGGTACAGCACTGTGGAGAGAACGGGTAAGGTGTTAGAGATGAGGAGGAGGAGATGTAGGGTGGTACAGCACTGTGGAGAGAACGGGTAAGGTGTTAGAGATGAGGAGGAGATGTAGGGTGGTACAGCACTGTGGAGAGAACGGGTAAGGTGTTAGAGATGAGGAGGAGGAGATGTAGGGTGGTACAGCACTGTGGAGAGAACGGGTAAGGTGTTAGAGATGAGGAGGAGATGTAGGGTGGTACAGCACTGTGGAGAGGACGGGTAAGGTGTTAGAGATGAGGAGGAGATGTAGGGCGGTGCAGCACTGTGGAGAGGACGGGTAAGGTGTTAGAGATGAGGAGGAGATGTAGGTGGTGCAGCACTGTGGAGAGAACGGGTATTGTGGTAGACAGACGAGGAGGAGATGTAGGGCGGTGCAGCACTGTGGAGAGGACGGGTAGGGTGGTAGACAGATGAGCAGATGTAGGACAGTGGATGGTGACATAGCGGCATAGTAATCCAGCGAGGACAGAACAGAACAGAGAGAGGTGAGTAACGATGTACAACAGCCATACAGCGCAGAAATAAAACAATCCACAGAGCACCAATATGTTATAGTCCCATCTTGTAGATTGTGAGCCCTCGCGGGCAGGGTCCTCACTCCTCCTGTACCAGTTATGACTTGTATTGTTTAAGATTATTGTACTTGTTTTTATTATGTATACCCCTCCTCACATGTAAAGCGCCATGGAATAAATGGCGCTATAACAATAAATAATAATAATAATATCCTGTGGACATGTTTGTATTAATACCACCTATAGGAACCACATAATCTCCCATGGGTCATAATAGAAGCCTAAGAGGTTGGCACAGAAGTCACTTACTGATATACAGACCAGGGAATGCTGGGACTTGTAGTGTTCCAGCAGCTGTGGACCCACTGGCTGAAGACCTTTATTTATAGACCATAGATAGGACTGGCTACACAATGGTGCCTCGGATTCATCATTCAGTGCATTTAGTTCCCCATTTGTTTCTGATATTTGCCCATTATGACAGAAAGTGTCACCCAGCGGACCCCCGGCCAGGACATGGGGCAGCAGCTTCCTCTTTTGCAGTTTTGCTTAACTTTGAATAAATGACTTCTTATTTTTCCTTTCTAATTTTTGAGGGCTTTCCATTATGAGTAAGTGTGTGAAAGTGGATCCTATCCTTATCGGCAATGACTCGGGTTCATAAATAGGATGAAGGGGTTAAATTGTGCCTATTTTGACAGTAATGCTGCCTTTTTTGTATGTTTTTTACAGACGCATGGAGCGCCCCCAGACACAGGGCCACGCGTTTCGGTACCGGGCCTCTCTGGATCGGTTCTGAGGCTGTCACGGTGGCTAGACCCGGTCCGCGACCCTGCTAAGGGGCGTCCAATAAAGGTGGTACAGTCTGTCTGGGATTCGTGATGCCACCTGTGGTGTTCGGTCAGGGTGACCGACGCTGCTATGGGGTCCACTGGGGTGGTGGAATGGCAGCTGGATGGTATACCTTCCCATAGGTGAAGTATGTCCCCAGGGCTTCCCAGTAAGGTGGATGGTGATGGTGTGAGGCGCAGTCAATAACGAGGACACAGGGTTGCAGTCTCTTTACCTTTTACTGAAGGCTTCAGTACACTCAGTCCAGAGCATGTTCAACCGGGCTATCAGAGACCGGCCGGTCCGATGGGCACATCCAGAGTTTCCCTCGCAGATGGAAATCGTTGCCTACCACTAGCGCCTGTGTGTTGTAGTCCTATCCTGCTGAGCATTCGGAATAGTCCTCACAACTGCTGCTCTCGTTCGTTCTCTACAGCTTTCTCTCTCTCGTTCTTTGGTTCCAGATGTTACTAGTTTCTAATGTCCCCCAGGTATGTTATGGCTAGGACGCCTGTTGTGAATTCTACTCCTGGGCTCCCTCCGGTGGTTGTAAGTGGCACTTTTGTGAGTTCTGCTCTTGGGCTCCCTCTTGTGGTTTCAAGTGGTAGGCTGCTCCTTGGAGTTAGCTGTTGTCAGCTGCCTCCACTTATCGTCTCCTCTCTCGCCTATTTTAGCATGGCTGTTCCTTCAGCTAGTGCCACTTGTAAATGGTTCCTGGTTGGATTCACATCTCTTTGGAGTTCCCTGTTATCCTGACCAGTTCAGCAAAGCTAAGTTTTTGCTTACTTTTTCTGTCCATAGTTTGTGGACTTATCCATTCTGTGCTTTCTTTGTTTGTCCAGCATTATCAGTTTGAATTATTTTCTGTCTTGCTGGAAGCTCTGGGAAGCAGAGTGACCCTCCACACCTTTAGTCAGGTGTGGAGATTTTTTGTTTACTCTGCGTGGATTTTTGTAGTGTTTTATACTGACCGCACAGTGTTCCATCCTGTCCTATCTATCAAGCTAGACTGGCCTCCTGTGCTCATCCTGGTTTCATTCTGTGTATGTCTTTTTCCTCTCCACTCACAGTCATTATTTGTGGGGGGCTATCTATCCTTTGGGGATTTTCTCTGAGGCAAGATAGTTTTCCTGTTTCTGTCTTCAGGGGTAGTTAGCTCTTAGGCTGTGACGAGATGCCTAGGGAGAGTTAGGAGCATTCCACGGCTGCTTCTAGTGTTGTGTTGAGCTTAGGGTCTGCGGTCAGTACAGTTACCACTTCCCTCAGAGCTCGTTCCATGTTGCTCCTAGACCGCCGCATCATAACACTTCCCTCAGAGCTCATTCCATGTTGCTCCTAGACCGCCGCTGTAGGGATTCGGACAGAAATCCGAGAGTGGACCCTCTGGGTCGTGACTCTAGAGCCCCCGGGGTCGAGCGGACCAGATGGAATCACCCCCTATACAGGGAGTGTTAGGAGCAGGACTTCGGGGGAATGGAGACACAACAGCTAGAGCCAAAGGGACGACCCAAGAGAAAGAAGGAGACCACAGAGCTATAGAAATGGCGGGGAACAATAGGAAAACAGGACTTAACTGATTATGACAGGAACACGAGACGATGCAGGACACGGCAGGAACTTAGGACTGGGCAGGACACGGCAGGAACACAGGACTTGGCAGGATACGGCAGGAACACGGAACTTGGCAGGACACAGCAGGAACACGGAACTTGGCAGGACACAGCAGGAACACGGAACTTGGCAGGACACAGCAGGAACACGGAACTTGGCAGGACACAGCAGGAACACGGAACTTGGCAGGACACAGCAGGAACACGGAACTTGGCAGGACACAGCAGGAACACGGAACTTGGCAGGACACAGCAGGAACACGGAACTTAGCAGGACACAGCAGGAACACGGAACTAGGCAGGACACAGCAGGAACACAGGACTAGGCAAAGAGAGAACTAAGCAGGGAAAAGATACAAATACTGGGGAGCCTAGGGCATAGGGACACTGACGGCAGACAGTGCACCTACACTCTAATCTCTATACCATACACTCTATACCCTACACTCTATAACATACATTCTACACCCTACAATCTATACCATACACTCTATACCCTACACTCTACACTCTATACCATACACTCTATACCCTACACTCTACACTTTATACCCTACACTCTATACCCTACACTCTATAACCTACACTCTATACCCTACACGCTATACCCTACACACTATACCCTACACTCTATACCCTACACTATATACCCTACACTCTACACCCTACACTCTATACCCTACACCCTATACCCTACACTCTATACCCTAATCTCTACACCCTACACTCTATACCCTATACTCTATACCCTACACTCTATACCCTACACTCTACACTCTATACCCTACACTCTATACCCTACACTCTATACCATACACTCTATACCATACACTTTATCCCCTACACTCTATACCATACACTCTACACTCTATACCCTACACTCTATACCCTACACTCTGCACTCTATACCCTACGCTCTATAACCTACACTCTACACTCTATACCCTACACTCTACACTCTATACTAAACATATCACACTTTTCATCATAGTGCTTTTACCAATGCATAAAATGCATGGAGAAGTCATTTCGAATGACTGGTCCTCAGTGTTGTGAGAACGATGACTGGTTAAAATTTTTGGTGGTTTCTTGTTCAGTCCATAGGCCTACATCATGTGGCAAACCGGTGAGCATGTGGCTCTATTAGTATAGGAGATACCTGAAAACATATCACACTTTTCATCATAGTGCTTTTACCAATGCATAAAATGCATGGAGAAGTCATTTCGAATGACTGGTTCTCAGTGTTGTGAGAACGATGACTGGTTAAAATTTTTGGTGGTTTCTTGTTCAGTCCATAGGCCTACATCATGTGGCAAACCGGTGAGCATGTGGCTCTATTAGTATAGGAGATACCTGAAAACATATCACACTTTTCATCATAGTGCTTTTACCAATGCATAAAATGCATGGAGAAGTCATTTCGAATGACTGGTCCTCAGTGTTGTGAGAACGATGACTGGTTAAAATTTTTGGTGGTTTCTTGTTCAGTCCATAGGCCTACATCATGTGGCAAACCGGTGAGCATGTGGCTCTATTAGTATAGGAGATACCTGAAAACATATCACACTTTTCATCATAGTGCTTTTACCAATGCATAAAATGCATGGAGAAGTCATTTCGAATGACTGGTCCTCAGTGTTGTGAGAACGATGACTGGTTAAAATTTTTGGTGGTTTCTTGTTCAGTCCATAGGCCTACATCATGTGGCAAACCGGTGAGCATGTGGCTCTATTAGTATAGGAGATACCTGAAAACATATCACACTTTTCATCGTAGTGCTTTTACCAATGCATAAAATGCATGGAGAAGTCATTTCGAATGACTGGTCCTCAGTGTTGTGAGAACGATGACTGGTTAAAATTTTTGGTGGTTTCTTGTTCAGTCCATAGGCCTACATCATGTGGCAAACCGGTGAGCATGTGGCTCTATTAGTATAGGAGATACCTGAAAACATATCACACTTTTCATCATAGTGCTTTTACCAATGCATAAAATGCATGGAGAAGTCATTTCGAATGACTGGTCCTCAGTGTTGTGAGAACGATGACTGGTTAAAATTTTTGGTGGTTTCTTGTTCAGTCCATAGGCCTACATCATGTGGCAAACCGGTGAGCATGTGGCTCTATTAGTATAGGAGATACCTGAAAACATATCACACTTTTCATCATAGTGCTTTTACCAATGCATAAAATGCATGGAGAAGTCATTTCGAATGACTGGTCCTCAGTGTTGTGAGAACGATGACTGGTTAAAATTTTTATATATAGTATATAGGGTATAGAGTGTAGGGTATAGTGTGTAGGGTATAGCGTGTAGGGTATAGAGTGTAGGTTATAGAGTGTAGGGTATAGAGTGTAGGGTATAAAGTGTAGAGTGTAGGGTATAGAGTGTATGGTATAGAGTGTAGAGTGTAGGGTATAGAGTGTATGGTATAGATTGTAGGGTGTAGAATGTATGTTATAGAGTGTAGGGTATAGAGTGTATGGTATAGAGATTAGAGTGTAGGGTATAGAGTGTAGGGTATAGAGTGTAGGGAATAGAGTGTAGAGTGTAGGGTATATAGTGTATGGTATAGAGTGTAGGGTGTAGAGTGTAGGGTATAGAGTGTAGGGTATAGAGTGTAGGGTATAGAGTGTAGAGTGTAGGGTATAGAGTGTATGGTATAGAGTGTAGGGTATAGAGTGTAGGGTATAGAGTGTAGAGTATAGAGTGTAGGGTATAGAGTGTAGAGTGTAGCGTATAGAGTGTAGGGTATAGAGTGTAGGGTATAGAGTGTAGGGTATAGTGTGTATGGTATAGAGTTTAGGGTATAGAGTGTATGGTATAGAGCGTAGGGTATAAAGTGTAGAGTGTAGGGTATAGAGTGTAGTGTATAGAGTGTAGATTGTAGGGTATAGAGTGTAGGGTATATAGTGTAGAGTGTATGGTATAGAGTGTAGGGTATAGAGTGTATGGTATAGAGTGTATGGTATAGCGTGTAGGGTATGGAGTGTAAGGTATAGAGTGTAGAGTGTAGGGTATAGAGTGTAGGGTATAGAGTGTAGAGTGTATGGTATAGAGTGCAGGGGATAGAGTGTAGAGTGTGAGGTATAGAGTGTAGGGTATAGAGTGTATGGTATAGAGTGTATGGTATAGATTGTAGGGTATAGAGTGTAGGGTGTAGAGTGTAGAGTGTAGGGTATAGAGTGTAGAGTGTAGGGTATAGAGTGTAGGGTATAGAGTGTAGAATGTATGGTATAGAGTGCAGGGGATAGAGTGTAGAGTGTGAGGTATAGAGTGTAGGGTATAGAGTGTATGGTATAGAGTGTATGGTATAGATTGTAGGGTATAGAGTGTAGGGTATAGACTGTAGAGTGTAGGGTATAGAGTGTAGAGTGTAGGGTATAGAGTGTAGGGTATAGAGTGTAGAGTGTATGGTATAGAGTGCAGGGGATAGAGTGTAGAGTGTGAGGTATAGAGTGTAGGGTATAGAGTGTATGGTATAGAGTGTATGGTATAGATTGTAGGGTATAGAGTGTAGGGTATAGGCTGTAGAGTGTAGGGTATAGAGTGTAGAGTGTAGGGTTTAGAGTGTAGGGTATAGAGTGTAGGGTATAGCGTGTAGAGTGTAGGGGAAAAAAAGGGTAGGGTATAGAGTGTATGGTATAGAGTGTATGGTATAGATTGTAGGGTATAGAGTGTAGGGTATAGAGTGTAGAGTGTAGGGGATAGAGTGTAGAGTGTGAGGTATAGAGTGTAGGGTATAGAGTGTATGGTAAGGAGTGTATGGTATAGATTGTAGGGTATAGAGTGTAGGGTATAGAGTGTAGAGTGTAGGGTATAAAGTGTAGAGTGTAGGGTATAGAGTGTAGAGTGTAGGGTATAGAATGTAGGGTATAGAGTGTAGAGTGTATGGTATAGAGTGCAGGGGATAGAGTGTAGAGTGTGAGGTATAGAGTGTAGGGTATAGAGTGTATGGTATAGAGTGTATGGTATAGATTGTAGGGTATGGAGTGTAGGGTATAGAGTGTAGATTGTAGGGTATAGAGTGTAGAGTGTAGGGTATAGAGTGTAGGGTATAGAGTGTTGAGTGTAGGGTATAGAGGGTAGGGTATAGAGTGTATGGTATAGAGAGTATGGTATAGATTGTAGGGTATAGAGTGTAGGGTATAGAGTGTAGAGTGTAGGGTATAGAGTGTAGAGTGTATGGTATAGAGTGCAGGGGATAGAGTGTAGAGTGTGAGGTATAGAGTGTAGGGTATAGAGTGTATGGTATAGAGTGTAGGGTATAGAGTGTAGGGTATAGAGTGTAGGGTATAGAGTGTAGGGTGTAGAGTGTATGGTATAGAGTGTATGGTATAGATTGTAGGGTATAGAGTGTAGGGTATAGAGTGTAGAGTGTAGGGTATAGAGTGTAGAGTGTAGGGTATAGAGTGTAGGGTATAGAGTGTAGGGTTTAGAGTGTAGGGTATAGAGTGTAGAGTGTATGGTATAGAGTGCAGGGGATAGAGTGTAGAGTGTGAGGTATAGAGTGTAGGGTATAGAGTGTATGGTATAGAGTGTATGGTATAGATTGTAGGGCATAGAGTGTAGGGTATAGAGTGTAGAGTGTAGGGTATAGAGTGTAGAGTGTAGGGTATAGAGTGTAGGGTATAGAGTGTATGGTATAGAGTGTATGGTATAGATTGTAGGGTATAGAGTGTAGGGTATAGAGTGTAGAGTGTAGGGTATAGAGTGTAGAGTGTAGGTTATAGAGTGTAGGGTATAGAGTGCAGAGTGTAGGGTATAGAGTGTAGGGTATAGAGTGTAGAGTGTATGGTATAGAGTGTAGGGGATAAAGTGTATGGTATAGAGTGTATGGTATAGAGTGTAGGGTATAGAGTGTAGGGTATAGAGTGTAGAGTGTGAGGTATAGAGTGTAGGGTATAGAGTGTATGGTATAGAGTGTATGGTATAGATTGTAGGGTATAGAGTGTAGGGTATAGAGTGTAGATTGTAGGGTATAGAGTGCAGAGTGTAGGGTATAGAGTGTAGGGTATAGAGTGTAGGGTATAGAGTGTAGAGTGTAGGGTATAGAGGGTAGGGTATAGAGTGTATGGTATAGAGTGTATGGTATAGATTGTAGGGTATAGAGTGTAGGGTATAGAGTGTAGAGTGTATGGTGTAGAGTGTAGAGTGTATGGTATAGAGTGCAGGGGATAGAGTGTAGAGTGTGAGGTATAGAGTGTAGGGTATAGAGTGTAGGGTATAGAGTGTAGGGTATAGAGTGTAGGGTATAGAGTGTAGGGTGTAGAGTGTATGGTATAGAGTGTATGGTATAGATTGTAGGGTATAGAGTGTAGGGTATAGAGTGTAGAGTGTAGGGTATAGAGTGTAGAGTGTAGGGTATAGAGTGTAGGGTATAGAGTGTAGAGTGTGAGGTGTAGAGTGTAGGTTATAGAGTGTAGAGTGTATGGTATAGAGTGCAGGGGATAGAGTGTAGAGTGTGAGGTATAGAGTGTAGGGTATAGAGTGTATGGTATAGAGTGTATGGTATAGATTGTAGGGCATAGAGTGTAGGGTATAGAGTGTAGAGTGTAGGGTATAGAGTGTAGAGTGTAGGGTATAGAGTGTAGGGTATAGAGTGTATGGTATAGAGTGTATGGTATAGATTGTAGGGTATAGAGTGTAGGGTATAGAGTGTAGAGTGTAGGGTATAGAGTGTAGAGTGTAGGGTATAGATTGCAGAGTGTAGGGTATAGAGTGTAGGGTATAGAGTGTAGAGTGTATGGTATAGAGTCTAGGGGATAAAGTGTATGGTATAGAGTGTATGGTATAGAGTGTAGGGTATAGAGTGTAGGGTATAGAGTGTAGAGTGTAGGGTATAGAGTGTAGGGTATAGAGTGTAGGGTATAGAGTGTAGAGTGTAGAGATTAGGGTATAGAGTGTAGGGTATAGGGTGTAGGGTATAGAGTGTAGGGTGTAGAGTGTAGGGTATATAGTGTAGGGTATAGAGTGTAGGGTATAGAGTGTAGGGTATAGCGTGTAGGGTATAGAGTGTAGGTTATAGAGTGTAGGGTATAGAGTGTAGGGTATAAAGTGTAGAGTGTAGGGTATAGAGTGTATGGTATAGAGTGTAGAGTGTAGGGTATAGAGTGTATGGTATAGATTGTAGGGTGTAGAATGTATGTTATAGAGTGTAGGGTATAGAGTGTATGGTATAGAGATTAGAGTGTATGGTATAGAGTGTAGGGTATAGAGTGTAGGGTATAAAGTGTAGGGTGTAGAGTGTATGGTATAGAGTGTAGGGTATAGTGTGTAGAGTGTAGGGTATAGAGTGTAGAGTATAAAGTGTAGGGTATAGAGTGTATGTTGTAGAGTGTAGAGTATAGAGTGTAGAGTTTAGGGTATAGAGTGTAGAGTGTAGGGTATAGAGTGTAGGGTATAGAGTGTAGGGTATTGAGTGTAGGGTATAGAGTGTAGAGTGTAGGGTATAGAGTGTATGGTATAGAGTGTAGGGTATAGAGTGTAGGGTATAGAGTGTAGAGTATAAGGTGTAGGGTATAGAGTGTAGAGTGTAGCGTATAGAGTGTAGGGTATAGAGTGTAGGGTATAGAGTGTAGGGTATAGTGTGTATGGTATAGAGTTTAGGGTATAGAGTGTATGGTATAGAGCGTAGGGTATAGAGTGTAGAGTGTAGGGTATAGAGTGTAGTGTATAGAGTGTAGATTGTAGGGTATAGAGTTTAGGGTATATAGTGTAGAGTGTATGGTATAGAGTGTAGGGTATAGAGTGTATGGTATAGAGTGTATGGTATAGCGTGTAGGGTATGGAGTGTAAGGTATAGAGTGTAGAGTGTAGGGTATAGAGTGTAGGGTATAGAGTGTAGAGTGCATGGTAATAGAGTGCAGGGGATAGAGTGTAGAGTGTGAGGTATAGAGTGTAGGGTATAGAGTGTATGGTATAGAGTGTATGGTATAGATTGTAGGGTATAGAGTGTAGGGTATAGAGTGTAGAGTGTAGGGTATAGAGTGTAGAGTGTAGGGTTTAGAGTGTAGGGTATAGAGTGTAGGGTATAGAGTGTAGAGTGTAGGGTATAGAGGGTAGGGTATAGAGTGTATGGTATAGAGTGTATGGTATAGATTGTAGGGTATAGAGTGTAGGGTATAGAGTGTAGACTGTAGGGGATAGAGTGTAGAGTGTGAGGTATAGAGTGTAGGGTATAGAGTGTATGGTAAGGAGTGTATGGTATAGATTGTAGGGTATAGAGTGTAGGGTATAGAGTGTAGAGTGTAGGGTATAAAGTTTAGAGTGTAGGGTATAGAGTGTAGGGTATAGAGTGTAGAGTGTAGGGTATAGAATGTAGGGTATAGAGTGTAGAGTGTATGGTATAGAGTGCAGGGGATAGAGTGTAGAGTGTGAGGTATAGAGTGTAGGGTATAGAGTGTATGGTATAGAGTGTATGGTATAGATTGTAGGGTATAGAGTGTAGGGTATAGAGTGTAGATTGTAGGGTATAGAGTGTAGAGTGTAGGGTATAGAGTGTAGGGTATAGAGTGTAGAGTGTAGGGTATAGAGGGTAGGGTATAGAGTGTATGGTATAGAGTGTATGGTATAGATTGTAGGGTATAGAGTGTAGGGTATAGAGTGTAGAGTGTAGGGTATAGAGTGTAGAGTGTATGGTATAGAGTGCAGGGGATAGAGTGTAGAGTGTGAGGTATAGAGTGTAGGGTATAGAGTGTATGGTATAGAGTGTAGGGTATAGAGTGTAGGGTATAGAGTGTAGGGTATAGAGTGTAGGGTATAGAGTGTAGAGTGTAGGGTATAGAGTGTAGAGTGTATGGTATAGAGTGCAGGGTATAGAGTGTAGAGTGTGAGGTATAGAGTGTAGGGTATAGAGTGTATGGTATAGAGTGTAGGGTATAGAGTGTAGGGTATAGAGTGTAGGGTATAGAGTGTAGGGTGTAGAGTGTATGGTATAGAGTGTATGGTATAGATTGTAGGGTATAGAGTGTAGAGTGTAGGGTATAGAGTGTAGAGTGTAGGGTATAGAGTGTAGGGTATAGAGTGTAGGGTGTAGAGTGTAGGGTATAGAGTGTAGAGTGTATGGTATAGAGTGCAGGGGATAGAGTGTAGAGGGTGAGGTATAGAGTGTAGGGTATAGAGTGTATAGTATAGAGTGTATGGTATAGATTGTAGGGCATAGAGTGTAGGGTATAGAGTGTAGAGTGTAGGGTATAGAGTGTAGAGTGTAGGGTATAGAGTGTAGGGTATAGAGTGTATGGTATAGAGTGTATGGTATAGATTGTAGGGTATAGAGTGTAGGGTATAGAGTGTAGCGTGTAGGGTATAGAGTGTAGGTTATAGAGTGTAGGGTATAGAGTGCAGAGTGTAGGGTATAGAGTGTAGGGTATAGAGTGTAGAGTGTATGGTATAGAGTGTAGGGGATAAAGTGTATGGTATAGAGTGTATGGTATAGAGTGTAGGGTATAGAGTGTAGGGTATAGAGTGTAGAGTGTAGGGTATAGAGTGTAGGTTATAGAGTGTAGGGTATAGAGTGTAGGGTGTAGAGATTAGGGTATAGAGTGTAGGGTATAGGGTGTAGGGTATAGAGTGTAGGGTGTAGAGTGTAGGGTATATAGTGTAGGGTATAGAGTGTAGGGTATAGCGTGTAGGGTATAGAGTGTAGGTTATAGAGTGTAGGGTATAGAGTGTAGGGTATAAAGTGTAGAGTGTAGGGTATAGAGTGTATGGTATAGAGTGTAGAGTGTAGGGTATAGAGTGTATGGTATAGATTGTAGGGTGTAGAATGTATGTTATAGAGTGTAGGGTATAGAGTGTATGGTATAGAGATTAGAGTGTAGGGTATAGAGTGTAGGGTGTAGAGTGTATGGTATAGAGTGTAGGGTATAGTGTGTAGGGTATAGAGTGTAGGGTATAGAGTGTAGGGTATAGAGTGTATGTTGTAGAGTGTAGAGTATAGAGTGTAGAGTTTAGGGTATAGAGTGTAGAGTGTAGGGTATAGAGTGTAGGGTATAGAGTGTAGGGTATTGAGTGTAGGGTATAGAGTGTAGAGTGTAGGGTATAGAATGTATGGTATAGAGTGTAGGGTATAGAGTGTAGGGTATAGAGTGTAGAGTGTAGGGTATAGAGTGTAGGGTATAGAGTGTAGGGTATAGAGTGTAGGGTGTAGAGATTAGGGTATAGAGTGTAGGGTATAGCGTGTAGGGTATAGAGTGTAGGTTATAGAGTGTAGGGTATAGAGTGTAGGGTATAAAGTGTAGAGTGTAGGGTATAGAGTGTATGGTATAGAGTGTAGAGTGTAGGGTATAGAGTGTATGGTATAGATTGTAGGGTGTAGAATGTATGTTATAGAGTGTAGGGTATAGAGTGTATGGTATAGAGATTAGAGTGTAGGGTATAGAGTGTAGGGTATAGAGTGTATGGTATAGAGATTAGAGTGTAGGGTATAGAGTCTAGGGTATAGAGTGTAGAGTGTAGGGTATAGAGTGTATGGTATAGAGTGTAGGGTATAGAGTGTAGGGTATAGAGTGTAGGGTGTAGAGTGTATGGTATAGAGTGTAGGGTATAGTGTGTAGAGTGTAGGGTATAGAGTGTAGGGTATAGAGTGTAGGGTATAGAGTGTATGTTGTAGAGTGTAGAGTATAGAGTGTAGAGTTTAGGGTATAGAGTGTAGAGTGTAGGGTATAGAGTGTAGGGTAAAGAGTGTAGGGTATTGAGTGTAGGGTATAGAGTGTAGAGTGTAGGGTATAGAATGTATGGTATAGAGTGTAGGGTATAGAGTGTAGGGTATAGAGTGTAGAGTATAGAGTGTAGGGTATAGAGTGTAGAGTGTAGCGTATAGAGTGTAGGGTATAGAGTGTAGGGTATAGTGTGTATGGTATAGAGTTTAGGGTATAGAGTGTATGGTATAGAGCGTAGGGTATAGAGTGTAGAGTGTAGGGTATAGAGTGTAGGGTATAGAGTGTAGATTGTAGGGTATAGAGTGTAGGTTATATAGTGTAGAGTGTATGGTATAGAGTGTAGGGTATAGAGTGTATGGTATAGAGTGTATGGTATAGCGTGTAGGGTATGGAGTGTAAGGTATAGAGTGTAGAGTGTAGGGTATAGTGTGTAGGGTATAGAGTGTAGGGTATAGAGTGTAGGGTATAGAGTGTAGGGTGTAGAGTGTAGAGTATAGAGTGTAGGGTATAGAGTGTAGGGTATAGAGTGTAGAGTATAGAGTGTAGGGTATAGCCTGTAGAGTATAGAGTGTAGGGTATAGAGTATAGAGTGTAGGGTATAGAGTGTAGGGTATAGAGTGTAGGGTATAGAGTGTAGAGTGTAGGGTATAGAGTGTAGAGTATAGAGTGTAGGGTATAGAGTGTAGGGTATAAAGTGTAGAGTGTAGGGTATAGAGTGTAGGGTATAGAGTGTAGGCTATAGAGTGTAGAATATAGAGTGTAGAGTGTAGGCTGTACAGTGTAGGGTACAGAGTGTAAGTTATAGAGTGTAGGGTATAGAGTGTATGTTATAGAGTGTAGGGTATAGAGTGTAGAGTGTAGGGTATAGAGTGTAGGGTATAGAGTGTAGGGTATAGAGTGTATGGTATAGAGTGTAGGGTATAGAGTGTAGGGTATAGATTGTAGGGTATAGAGTGTAGAGTGTAGGGTATAGAGTGTAGAGTATAGAGTGTAGAGTGTAGGGTGTACAGTGTAGGGTACAGAGTGTAAGTTATAGAGTGTAGGGTATAGAGTGTATGTTATAGAGTGTAGGGTATAGAGTGTAGAGTGTAGGGTATAGAGTGTAGGGTATAGAGTGTATGGTATAGAGTGTAGGGTATAGAGTGTAGGGTATAGATTGTAGGGTATAGAGTGTAGAGTGTAGGGTATAGAGTGTAGGGTATAGAGTGTATGGTATAGAGTGTAGAGTGTAGGGTATAGAGTGTATAGTGTAGGGCATAGAGTGTAGGGTATAGAGTAAAGGGTATAGAGTGTATGGTATAGAGTGTAGGGTATAGAGTGTAGGGTATAGAGTGTAGGGTATAAAGTGTAGAGTGTAGGGTATAGAGTGTAGGGTATAGAGTGTACGGTATAGAGTGTAGAGTGTAGGGTGTAGACTGTAGGATATAGAGTGTAAGGTATAGAGTGTAGGGTATAGAGTGTATGTTATAGAGTGTAGGGTATAGAGTGTAGAGTGTAGGGTATAGAGTGTAGGGTATAGAGTGTAGGGTATAGATTGTATGGTATAGAGTGTAGGGTATAGAGTGTAGGGTATAGAGTGTAGGGTATAGATTGTAGGGTATAGAGTGTAGAGTGTAGGGTATAGAGTGTAGAGTATAGAGTGTATGGTATAGAGTGTAGAGTGTAGGGTATAGAGTGTATAGTGTAGGTTATAGAGTGTAGGGTATAGAGTAAAGGGTATAGAGTGTATGGTATAGAGTGTAGGGAATAGAGTGTAGAGTGTAGGGTATATAGTGTATGGTATAGAGTGTAGGGTATAGAGTGTAGAGTGTAGGGTATATAGTGTAGGGTATAGAGTGTAGGGTATAGAGTGTAGGGCATAGAGTGTAGGGTATAGAGTGTAGAGTGTAGGGTATATAGTGTAGGGTATAGAGTGTAGGGTATAGAGTGTAGGGTATAGAGTGTAGAGTGTAGGGATTAGAGTGTAGGGTATAGAATGTAGGGTATAGAGTGTAGAGTGTAGGGTATAGAGTGTAGGGTATAGAGTGTAGGCTATAGAGTGTAGGGTATAGAGTGTAAAGTGTAGAGTGTAAGGTATAGAGTGTAGAGTGTAGGGTATAGAGTGTAGGGTATAGAGTGTATGGAATAGAGTGTAGGGTATAGAATGTAGAGTGTAGGGTATAGAGTGTAGGGTATAGAGCGTAGGGTGTAGGGTATAGAGTGTAAGGTATAGAGTGTAGGGTATAGAGTGTAGAGTGTAGGGTATAGAGTGTATGGTATAGAGTGTAGGGTGTAGAGTGTAGGGTATAGAGTGTAGAGTGTAGGGTATAGAATGTAGGGTATAGAGTGTATGGTATACAGTGTAGAGTGTAGGGTATAGAGTGTATAGTGTAGGGTATAGAGTGTCGGGTATAGAGTGTAGGGTATAGAGCGTATGGTACAGAGTGTAGGGTATAGAGTGTAGAGTGTAGGGTATAGAGTGGAGGGTATGGAGTGTAGGGTATAGAGTGTAGGGTATAGAGTTTAGGGTATAGAGTGTAGGGTATAGAGTGTAGAGTGTAGGGTATAGAGTGCAGGGTATAGAGTGTAGGGTATAGAGTGTAGAGTATAGAGTGTAAGGTATAGAGTGTAGGGTATAGAGTGTAGAGTGTAGGGTATAGAGTGTAGGGTATAGAGTGTAGGGTATAGAGTGTAGAGTGTAGGGTATAGAGTGTATGGTATAGAGTGTAGGGTATAGAGTGTAGAGTGTAGGGTATAGAGTGTAGGGTATAGAGTGTAGGGTATAGAGTGTAGAGTGTAGGGTATAGATTGTAGGGTATAGAGTGT
This sequence comes from Ranitomeya imitator, assembly GCF_032444005.1. Lineage (NCBI taxonomy): Eukaryota > Metazoa > Chordata > Amphibia > Anura > Dendrobatidae > Ranitomeya > Ranitomeya imitator. The sequence continues at coordinate 834,393,505 of NC_091283.1, forward strand.
AGGGTATAGAGTGTAGGGTATAGAATGTAGGGTTTAGAGTGTAGGGTATAGAGTGTAGGGTATAGAGTGTACAGTGTAGGGTATAGAGTGTAGGGTATGGATTGTATGGTATAGAGTGTAGAGTATAGAGTGTAGGGTATAGAGTTTAGAGTGTACTGATTACAGTGTAGGGTATAGAGTGTAGGGTATAGAATGTATGGAATAGAGTGTAGGGTATAGAGTATAGAGTGTAGGGTATAGAGTGTAGGGTATAGAGCGTAGGGTGTAGGGTATAGAGTGCAGGGTATAGAGTGTAGAGTGTAGAGTGTAGGGTATAGAGTGTAGAGTGTAGGGTATAGAGTGTAGGGTATAGAGTGCATGGAATAGAGTGTAGAGTGTAGGGTATAGAGTGTAGGGTATAGAGTGTATGGTATAGAGTGTAGGGAATAGAGTGTATGGTATAGAGTGTACTGATTACAGTGTAGGGTATAGAGTGTAGGGTATAGAATGTATACACCCTACAATCTATACCATACACTCTATACCCTACACTCTACACTCTATACCATACACTCTATACCCTACACTCTACACTTTATACCCTACACTCTATACCCTACACTCTATAACCTACACTCTATACCCTACACGCTATACCCTACACTCTATACCCTACACTATATACCCTACACTCTACACCCTACACTCTATACCCTACACCCTATACCCTACACTCTATACCCTAATCTCTACACCCTACACTCTATACCCTACACTCTATAACCTACACTCTATACCCTACACTCTACACTCTATACCCTACACTCTATACCCTACACTCTATACCATACACTCTATACCATACACTTTATCCCCTACACTCTATACCATACACTCTACACTCTATACCCTACACTCTATACCCTACACTCTGCACTCTATACCCTACACTCTATAACCTACACTCTATACCCGATTGTGAGCCCCATCGGGGACAGTGATGATAATGTGTGCAAACTGTAAAGCGCTGCGGAATATGTTAGCGCTATATAAAAATAAAGATTATTTTATTATTTTTTTACACGCTACACTCTATACCCTACACTCTATACCCTACAATCTATACCATACACTCTATACCATACACTCTATACCCTACACTCTATACCCTACACTCTACACTCTATACCCTACACTCTACACTCTATACCCTACACTCTATGCCCTACAATCTATACCATACACTCTATACCATACACTCTATACCCTACACTCTATACCTCACCCTCTACACTCTATCCCCTGCACTCTATACCATACACTCTACACTCTATACCCTACACTCTACACCCTACACTCTACACTCTATACCCTACACTCTATACCCTACACTCTACACTCTATACCCTACACTCTACACTCTATACCCTACACTCTATACCCTACAATCTATACCATACACTCTATACCATACACTCTACACCCTACACTCTATACCCTACACTCTATACCCTACACTCTATACCCTACACTCTATACCATACACTCTATACCCTACACTCTATACCTCACACTCTACACTCTATCCCCTGCACTCTATACCATACACTCTACACTCTATACCCTACACTCTACACTCTATACCCTACACTCTATACCCTACACTCTATACCCTACACTCTATACCATACACTCTATACCCTACACTCTATACCTCACACTCTACACTCTATCCCCTGCACTCTATACCATACACTCTACACTCTATACCCTACACTCTACACTCTATACCCTACACTCTATACCCTACAATCTATACCATACACTCTATACCATACACTCTATACCCTACCCTCTATACCCTACACTCTACACTCTATACCCTACACTCTATACCCTACACTCTACACTCTATACCCTACAATCTACACTCTATACCCTACACTCTATACCCTACAATCTATACCATACACTCTATACCATACACTCTATACCCTACACTCTATACCTCACACTCTACACTCTATCCCCTGCACTCTATACCATACACTCTACACTCTATACCCTACATTCTATACCCTACACTCTATACCCTACACTCTAAACTTTATACCCTACACTCTACACTCTATACCCTACACTCTATACCCTACAATCTATACCATACACTCCTTACCATACACTCTATACCCTACACTCTATACCTCACACTCTACACTCTATCCCCTACAGTCTACACTCTATACCCTACACTCTATACCCTACAATCTATACCATACACTCTATACCCTACCCTCTATACCCTACACCCTACAATCTATACCATACACTCTATACCATACACTCTATACCCTACACTCTATACCTCACACTCTACACTCTATCCCCTGCACTCTATTACCATGCACTCTACACTCTATACCCTACACTCTATACCCTACACTCTACACTCTATACCTTACACTCCATACCCTACACGCTATACCATACACTCTATACCATACACTCTATACCCTACACTCTATACCATACACTCTACACTATATACCCTACACTCTATACCCTACAATCTACACTCTATACACTACACTCTATACCCTACACTCTACACTCTATACCCTACGCTCTATACCATACACTCTATACCCTAAACTCTATACCATACACACTATACCCTACACTCTATACCCTACACTCTATACCCTACACTCTATACGCTACACTCTATACCCTACACCTTATACTCTACACTCTATACCCTACACTCTATACCCTACACTCTATACCATACACTCTATACCCTACACTCTACACTCTATACCTTACACTCAATACCCTACACTCTATACCCTACACTCTATACCCTACACTCTACACTCTATACCCTAAACTCTACACTCTATACTCTACACTCTACAACATACACTCTATACCCTACACTTTATACTCTACACTCTATACCCTACACTCTACACACTATACCCTACACTCTATACCATACACTCTACACCCTACACTCTATACCCTACACTCTATACCCTACACTCTATACCATACACTCTAATCTCTATACCATACACTCTATACCCTACACTCTATAACATACATTCTACACCCTACAATCTATACCATACACTCTATACCCTACACTCTACACTCTATACCATACACTCTATACCCTACACTCTACACTTTATACCCTACACTCTATACCCTACACTCTATAACCTACACTCTATACCCTACACGCTATACCCTACACTCTATACCCTACACTCTATACCCTACACTATATACCCTACACTCTACACCCTACACTCTATACCCTACACCCTATACCCTACACTCTATACCCTACACTCTAAACTTTATACCCTACACTCTACACTCTATACCCTACAATCTATACCATACACTCCTTACCATACACTCTATACCCTACACTCTATACCTCACACTCTACACTCTATCCCCTACAGTCTACACTCTATACCCTACACTCTATACCCTACAATCTATACCATACACTCTATACCATACACTCTATACCCTACCCTCTATACCCTACACCCTACAATCTATACCATACACTCTATACCATACACTCTATACCCTACACTCTATACCTCACACTCTACACTCTATCCCCTGCACTCTATTACCATGCACTCTACACTCTATACCCTACACTCTATACCCTACACTCTACACTCTATACCTTACACTCCATACCCTACACGCTATACCATACACTCTATACCATACACTCTATACCCTACACTCTATACCATACACTCTACACTATATACCCTACACTCTATACCCTACAATCTACACTCTATACACTACACTCTATACCCTACACTCTACACTCTATACCCTACGCTCTATACCATACACTCTATACCCTAAACTCTATACCATACACACTATACCCTACACTCTATACCCTACACTCTATACCCTACACTCTATACGCTACACTCTACACTCTATACCCTACACCTTATACTCTACACTCTATACCCTACACTCTATACCCTACACTCTATACCATACACTCTATACCCTACACTCTACACTCTATACCTTACACTCAATACCCTACACTCTATACCCTACACTCTATACCCTACACTCTACACTCTATACCCTAAACTCTACACTCTATACTCTACACTCTACAACATACACTCTATACCCTACACTTTATACTCTACACTCTATACCCTACACTCTACACACTATACCCTACACTCTATACCATACACTCTACACCCTACACTCTATACCCTACACTCTATACCCTACACTCTATACCATACACTCTAATCTCTATACCATACACTCTATACCCTACACTCTCTAACATACATTCTACACCCTACAATCTATACCATACACTCTATACCCTACACTCTACACTCTATACCATACACTCTATACCCTACACTCTACACTTTATACCCTACACTCTATACCCTACACTCTATAACCTACACTCTATACCCTACACGCTATACCCTACACTCTATACCCTACACTCTATACCCTACACTATATACCCTACACTCTACACCCTACACTCTATACCCTACACCCTATACCCTACACTCTATACCCTAATCTCTACACTCTACACTCTATACCCTACACTCTATACCCTACACTCTATACCCTACACTCTACACTCTATACCCTACACTCTATACCCTACACTCTATACCATACACTCTATACCATACACTTTATCCCCTAGACTCTATACCATACACTCTACACTCTATACCCTACACTCTATACCCTACACTCTGCACTCTATACCCTACACTCTACACTCTATACCCTACACTCTACACTCTATACCCTACACTCTATACCCTACAATCTATACCATACACTCTATACCATACACTCTATACCCTACACTCTATACCCTACACTCTACACTCTATACCCTACACTCTACACTCTATACCCTACACTCTATGCCCTACAATCTATACCATACACTCTATACCATACACTCTATACCCTACACTCTATACCTCACACTCTACACTCTATCCCCTGCACTCTATACCAGACACTCTACACTCTATACCCTACACTCTACACCTCACACTCTACACTCTATACCCTACACTCTATACCCTACACTCTACACTCTATACCCTACACTCTACACTCTATACCCTACACTCTATACCCTACAATCTATACCATACACTCTATACCATACACTCTACACCCTACACTCTATACCCTACACTCTATACCCTACACTCTATACCCTACACTCTATACCATACACTCTATACCCTACACTCTATACCTCACACTCTACACTCTATCCCCTGCACTCTATACCATACACTCTACACTCTACACCATACACTCTACACTCTATACCCTACACTCTATACCCTACAATCTATACCATACACTCTATACCATACACTCTATACCCTACCCTCTATACCCTACACTCTACACTCTATACCCTACACTCTATACCCTACACTCTGCACTCTATACCCTACAATCTACACTCTATACCCTACACTCTATACCATACAATCTATACCATACACTCTATACCATACACTCTATACCCTACACTCTATACCTCACACTCTACACTCTATACCCTACACTCTATACCCTACACTCTATACCATACACTCTATACCATACACTTTATCCCCTACACTCTATACCATACACTCTACACTCTATACCCTACACTCTATACCCTACACTCTGCACTCTATACCCTACACTCTATAACCTACACTCTACACTCTATACCCTACACTCTACACTCTATACCCTACACTCTATACCCTACAATCTATACCATACACTCTATACCCTACACTCTATACCCTACACTCTATACCCTACACTCTACACTCTATACCCTACACTCTACACTCTATACCCTACACTCTATGCCCTACAATCTATACCATACACTCTATACCATACACTCTATACCCTACACTCTATACCTCACACTCTACACTCTATCCCCTGCACTCTATACCATACACTCTACACTCTATACCCTACACTCTACACCCTACACTCTACACTCTATACCCTACACTATATACCCTACACTCTACACTCTATACCCTACACTCTATACCCTACACTCTATACCCTACAATCTATACCATACACTCTATACCATACACTCTACACCCTACACTCTATACCCTACACTCTATACCCTACACTCTCTACCCTACACTCTATACCATACACTCTATACCCTACACTCTATACCTCACACTCTACACTCTATCCCCTGCACTCTATACCATACACTCTACACTCTATACCCTACACTCTACACTCTATACCCTACACTCTATACCCTACAATCTATACCATACTCTCTATACCATACACTCTATACCCTACCCTCTATACCCTACACTCAACACTCTATACCCTACACTCTATACCCTACACTCTACACTCTATACCCTACAATCTACACTCTATACCCTACACTCCATACCCTACAATCTATACCATACACTCTATACCATACACTCTATACCCTACACTCTATACCTCACACTCTACACTCTATCCTCTACAGTCTACACTCTATACCCTACACTCTATACCCTACAATCTATACCATACACTCTATACCATACACTCTATACCCTACCCTCTATACCCTACACTCTACACTCTATACCCTACACTCTATACCCTACACTCTAAACCCTACACTCTACACTCTATACCCTACACTCTACGCTCTATACCCTACACTCTATACCCTACACTCTAATCGAGTGCACCTACAAAGCAAAGGCGTCTTACCTGGAAAGATGCTGTGAAGAAATACCCGATGGGCGCCGCCATGTTGGGGTGGAGCCATCAGGTCGCGACCTCCCAGAGGGCTCAGCGACGGAGGAGACGCGACCGCGCATGCGCAGAGAGACCGGACGCCGTGAGCCGGCGAAGGAGGAGGCAGAGCGGCGAGGGACAGGATCGAGAGTGTGCCGAGGGATGGAAGAAGCTGGGTAAGTATGTGCAGCGGACGTGACAGCCGTATCATAACAGTAATTACTGTTATGATGCGGCGGTCTAGGAGCAACATGGAACGAGCTCTGAGGGAAGTGGTAACTGTACTGACCGCAGACCCTAAGCACAACACAACACCAGAAGCAGCCGTGGAATGCTCCTAACTCTACCTAGGCATCTCGTCACAGCCTAAGAGCTAACTACCCCTGAAGACAGAAACAGGAAAACTATCTTGCCTCAGAGAAAATCCCCAAAGGATAGATAGCCCCCCACAAATAATGACTGTGAGTGGAGAGGAAAAAGACATACACAGGAGATGTAGGGCGGTGCAGCACTGTGGAGAGACCAGGTAGGGTGATAGACAGATGAGGAGGAGATGTAGGGCTGTGCAGCACTGTGGAGAGGACGGGTAGGGTGGTAGACAGATGAGGAGGAGATGTAGGGCTGTGCAGCACTGTGGAGAGGACAGGTAAGGTGCTAGAGATGAAGAGGAGATGTAGGGTGGTGCACCACTGTGGAGAGGACGGGTAGGGTGGTAGACAGATGAGGAGGAGATGTAGGGTGGTGCAGGACTGTGGAGAGGACAGGTAGGGCGGTAGCCAGATAAGGAGGAGATGTAGGACGGTGCAGCACTGTGGAGAGGATGGGTAGGGTGGTAGACAGATAAGGAGGAGATGTAGGGTGGTGCAGCACTGTGGAGAGGACAGGTAGGGTGGTAGACGGATGAGGAGGAGATGTAGGGGGGTGCAGCACTGTGGAGAGGACGAGTATTGTGGTAGACAGACGAGGAGGAGATGTAGGGGGTGCAGCACTGTGGAGAGGACGGGTAAGGTGTTAGAGATGAGGAGGAGATGTAGGGTGGTGCAGCACTGTGGAGAGGATGGGTAAGGTGTTAGAGATGAGGAGGAGATGTAGGGCGGTGCAGCACTGTGGAGAGATCGGGTAAGGTGTTAGAGATGAGGAGGAGGAGATGTAGGGTGGTACAGCACTGTGGAGAGGACGGGTAAGGTGTTAGAGATGAGGAGGAGATGTAGGGTGGTACAGCACTGTGGAGAGGACGGGTAAGGTGTTAGAGATGAGGAGGAGATGTAGGGCGGTGCAGCACTGTGGAGAGAACGGGTAAGGTGTTAGAGATGAGGAGGAGGAGATGTAGGGTTGTACAGCACTGTGGAGAGGACGGGTAAGGTGTTAGAGATGAGGAGGAGATGTAGGGTGGTACAGCACTGTGGAGAGAACGGGTAAGGTGTTAGAGATGAGGAGGAGGAGATGTAGGGTGGTACAGCACTGTGGAGAGAACGGGTAAGGTGTTAGAGATGAGGAGGAGATGTAGGGTGGTACAGCACTGTGGAGAGGACGGGTAAGGTGTTAGAGATGAGGAGGAGATGTAGGGCGGTGCAGCACTGTGGAGAGGACGGGTAAGGTGTTAGAGATGAGGAGGAGATGTAGGTGGTGCAGCACTGTGGAGAGAACGGGTATTGTGGTAGACAGACGAGGAGGAGATGTAGGGCGGTGCAGCACTGTGGAGAGGACGGGTAGGGTGGTAGACAGATGAGCAGATGTAGGACAGTGGATGGTGACATAGCGGCATAGTAATCCAGCGAGGACAGAACAGAACAGAGAGAGGTGAGTAACGATGTACAACAGCCATACAGCGCAGAAATAAAACAATCCACAGAGCACCAATATGTTATAGTCCCATCTTGTAGATTGTGAGCCCTCGCGGGCAGGGTCCTCACTCCTCCTGTACCAGTTATGACTTGTATTGTTTAAGATTATTGTACTTGTTTTTATTATGTATACCCCTCCTCACATGTAAAGCGCCATGGAATAAATGGCGCTATAACAATAAATAATAATAATAATAATAATATCCTGTGGACATGTTTGTATTAATACCACCTATAGGAACCACATAATCTCCCATGGGTCATAATAGAAGCCTAAGAGGTTGGCACAGAAGTCACTTACTGATATACAGACCAGGGAATGCTGGGACTTGTAGTGTTCCAGCAGCTGTGGACCCACTGGCTGAAGACCTTTATTTATAGACCATAGATAGGACTGGCTACACAATGGTGCCTCGGATTCATCATTCAGTGCATTTAGTTCCCCATTTGTTTCTGATATTTGCCCATTATGACAGAAAGTGTCACCCAGCGGACCCCCGGCCAGGACATGGGGCAGCAGCTTCCTCTTTTGCAGTTTTGCTTAACTTTGAATAAATGACTTCTTATTTTTCCTTTCTAATTTTTGAGGGCTTTCCATTATGAGTAAGTGTGTGAAAGTGGATCCTATCCTTATCGGCAATGACTCGGGTTCATAAATAGGATGAAGGGGTTAAATTGTGCCTATTTTGACAGTAATGCTGCCTTTTTTGTATGTTTTTTACAGACGCATGGAGCGCCCCCAGACACAGGGCCACGCGTTTCGGTACCGGGCCTCTCTGGATCGGTTCTGAGGCTGTCACGGTGGCTAGACCCGGTCCGCGACCCTGCTAAGGGGCGTCCAATAAAGGTGGTACAGTCTGTCTGGGATTCGTGATGCCACCTGTGGTGTTCGGTCAGGGTGACCGACGCTGCTATGGGGTCCACTGGGGTGGTGGAATGGCAGCTGGATGGTATACCTTCCCATAGGTGAAGTATGTCCCCAGGGCTTCCCAGTAAGGTGGATGGTGATGGTGTGAGGCGCAGTCAATAACGAGGACACAGGGTTGCAGTCTCTTTACCTTTTACTGAAGGCTTCAGTACACTCAGTCCAGAGCATGTTCAACCGGGCTATCAGAGACCGGCCGGTCCGATGGGCACATCCAGAGTTTCCCTCGCAGATGGAAATCGTTGCCTACCACTAGCGCCTGTGTGTTGTAGTCCTATCCTGCTGAGCATTCGGAATAGTCCTCACAACTGCTGCTCTCGTTCGTTCTCTACAGCTTTCTCTCTCTCGTTCTTTGGTTCCAGATGTTACTAGTTTCTAATGTCCCCCAGGTATGTTATGGCTAGGACGCCTGTTGTGAATTCTACTCCTGGGCTCCCTCCGGTGGTTGTAAGTGGCACTTTTGTGAGTTCTGCTCTTGGGCTCCCTCTTGTGGTTTCAAGTGGTAGGCTGCTCCTTGGAGTTAGCTGTTGTCAGCTGCCTCCACTTATCGTCTCCTCTCTCGCCTATTTTAGCCTGGCTGTTCCTTCAGCTAGTGCCACTTGTAAATGGTTCCTGGTTGGATTCACATCTCTTTGGAGTTCCCTGTTATCCTGACCAGTTCAGCAAAGCTAAGTTTTTGCTTACTTTTTCTGTCCATAGTTTGTGGACTTATCCATTCTGTGCTTTCTTTGTTTGTCCAGCATTATCAGTTTGAATTATTTTCTGTCTTGCTGGAAGCTCTGGGAAGCAGAGTGACCCTCCACACCTTTAGTCAGGTGTGGAGATTTTTTGTTTACTCTGCGTGGATTTTTGTAGTGTTTTATACTGACCGCACAGTGTTCCATCCTGTCCTATCTATCAAGCTAGACTGGCCTCCTGTGCTCATCCTGGTTTCATTCTGTGTATGTCTTTTTCCTCTCCACTCACAGTCATTATTTGTGGGGGGCTATCTATCCTTTGGGGATTTTCTCTGAGGCAAGATAGTTTTCCTGTTTCTGTCTTCAGGGGTAGTTAGCTCTTAGGCTGTGACGAGATGCCTAGGGAGAGTTAGGAGCATTCCACGGCTGCTTCTAGTGTTGTGTTGAGCTTAGGGTCTGCGGTCAGTACAGTTACCACTTCCCTCAGAGCTCGTTCCATGTTGCTCCTAGACCGCCGCATCATAACACTTCCCTCAGAGCTCGTTCCATGTTGCTCCTAGACCGCCGCTGTAGGGATTCGGACAGAAATCCGAGAGTGGACCCTCTGGGTCGTGACTCTAGAGCCCCCGGGGTCGAGCGGACCAGATGGAATCACCCCCTATACAGGGAGTGTTAGGAGCAGGACTTCGGGGGAATGGAGACACAACAGCTAGAGCCAAAGGGACGACCCAAGAGAAAGAAGGAGACCACAGAGCTATAGAAATGGCGGGGAACAATAGGAAAACAGGACTTAACTGATTATGACAGGAACACGAGACGATGCAGGATACGGCAGGAACTTAGGACTGGGCAGGACACGGCAGGAACACAGGACTTGGCAGGATACGGCAGGAACACGGAACTTGGCAGGACACAGCAGGAACACGGAACTTGGCAGGTCACAGCAGGAACACGGAACTTGGCAGGACACAGCAGGAACACGGAACTTGGCAGGACACAGCAGGAACACGGAACTTGGCAGGACACAGCAGGAACACGGAACTTGGCAGGACACAGCAGGAACACGGAACTTGGCAGGACACAGCAGGAACACGGAACTTAGCAGGACACAGCAGGAACACGGAACTAGGCAGGACACAGCAGGAACACAGGACTAGGCAAAGAGAGAACTAAGCAGGGAAAAGATACAAATACTGGGGAGCCTAGGGCATAGGGACACTGACGGCAGACAGTGCACCTACAAAGCAAAGGCGTCTTACCTGGAAAGATGCTGTGAAGAAATACCCGATGGGCGCCGCCATGTTGGGGTGGAGCCATCAGGTCGCGACCTCCCAGAGGGCTCAGCGACGGAGGAGACGCGACCGCGCATGCGCAGAGAGACCGGACGCCGTGAGCCAGCGAAGGAGGAGGCAGAGCGGCGAGGGACAGGATCGAGAGTGTGCCGAGGGATGGAAGAAGCTGGGTAAGTATGTGCAGCGGACGTGACAGCCGTATCATAACAGTAATTACTGTTATGATGCGGCGGTCTAGGAGCAACATGGAACGAGCTCTGAGGGAAGTGGTAACTGTACTGACCGCAGACCCTAAGCACAACACAACACTAGAAGCAGCCGTGGAATGCTCCTAACTCTACCTAGGCATCTCGTCACAGCCTAAGAGCTAACTACCCCTGAAGACAGAAACAGGAAAACTATCTTGCCTCAGAGAAAATCCCCAAAGGATAGATAGCCCCCCACAAATAATGACTGTGAGTGGAGAGGAAAAAGACATACACAGAATGAAACCAGGATGAGCACAGGAGGCCAGTCTAGTTTGATAGATAGGACAGGATGGAACACTGTGCGGTCAGTATAAAACACTACAAAAATCCACGCAGAGTAAACAAAAAGTCTCCACACCTGACTAAAGGTGTGGAGGGTCACTCTGCTTCCCAGAGCTTCCAGCAAGACAGAAAATAATTCAAACTGATAATGCTGGACAAACAAAGAAAGCACAGAATGGATAAGTCCACAAACTATGGACAGAAAAAGTAAGCAAAAACTTAGCTTTGCTGAACTGGTCAGGATAACAAGGAACTCCAAAGAGATGTGAATCCAACCAGGAACCATTTACAAGTGGCACTAGCTGAAGGAACAGCCAGGCTAAAATAGGCGAGAGAGGAGACGATAAGTGGAGGCAGCTGACAACAGCTAACTCCAAGGAGCAGCCATACCACTTGAAACCACAAGAGGGAGCCCAAGAGCAGAACTCACAAAAGTGCCACTTACAACCACCGGAGGGAGCCCAGGAGCAGAATTCACAACAGACGCCACCCGTATGATGGGAAGGCTTGGAGGTCTGTCATGGTCCCAATGGCAGGGGATCACAAAAGGACAAGCACAAAAACAAAACAAGCTCTAGGGTGATGGAACCTGAGCTGACCGCGATCCTGAACCTAAACACACAACTAGCAGTAGCCGGGGAACGTGCCTACGATGATTCCTAGACGTCTCGCGCCAGCCGAAGGATTAACTTCCCCTATAAGAAGAAACACAGACCTCACTTGCCTCCAGAGAAACACCCCACAGAAATAGCAGCCCCCACATGTAATAACGGTGAAATGAGAGGAAAGCACATACGTAGTTCTGAAAACAGAATCAGCAAAAATGAGGCCCGCTAAAGCTAGATAGCAGAGGATACAAAAGTGAACTGCGCGGTCAGCGAAAAACCCTTCAAAAAACCATCCTGAAATTACTTGAACTCATGTGCCAACTCATGGAACATGAGGAGTAATTTCAGCCCACTAGAGCAACCAGCAGCAAGGAATCACATATCTGCAAGCTGGACTAAGACAAAAAGTAAGCAAAACGTAGAACAGGAAAATCAAAACTTAGCTTGTCCAGAAGATAACAGATGCAGGGAGCAGAGGTAAAAAGACACGCTGATTACATTGATAGCCGGCGAGGAAATGACAAAAAAGCCAGGTTAAATAGGAAACACCCATAATCTGATGGAACAGGTGGACACCAGAGACCGCAGAGAACACAAGTCACCCAGTACCATCAGTAACCACCAGAGGGAGCCCAAAAACAGAACTCACAACAGTACCCCCCCCTTGAGGAGGGGTCACCGAACCCTCACGAGAACCACCAGGGCGACCAGGATGCACCCTATGAAAAGTACGGACCAAATCGGCAGCATGAACATCAGAGGCAATCACCCAAGAATTATCCTCCTGACCATAACCCTTCCACTTGACCAAATACTGGAGTTTCCGTCTGGAAACACGAGAATCCAAGATCTTCTCACAACATACTCCAATTCACCCTCCACCAGCACCGGAGCAGGAGGCTCAAACGAAGGAACGACAGGTACCTCATACTTCCGCAACAACGACCGATGGAACACATTATGAATAGCAAACGATGCCGGGAGATCCAAACGAAACGACACAGGGTTAAGAATTTCCAAGATCTTATAGGGACCGATGAACCGAGGCTTGAACTTAGGAGAAGAGACCTTCATAGGAACAAAACGAGAAGACAACCACACCAAGTCCCCAACAAGAAGTCGAGGACCCACGCGGCGACGGCGATTAGCAAACTGCTGAGCCCTCTCCTGGGACAACTTCAAATTGTCCACCACATGACTCCAAATCCGATGCAACCTATCCACCACCATGTCCACTCCAGGACAATCAGAAGGCTCCACCTGACCAGAGGAAAAACGAGGATGAAACCCCGAATTACAAAAGAAAGGAGAAACCAAGGTAGCAGAACTAGCCCGATTATTAAGGGCAAACTCGGCAAGCGGCAAAAAGGAAACCCAGTCATCCTGATCAGCAGAAACAAAACACCTTAAATAAGTTTCTAAAGTCTGATTAGTTCGTTCCGTCTGGCCATTCGTCTGGGGATGGAATGCAGATGAAAAGGACAAATCAATGCCCATCTTAGCACAGAACGTCCGCCAAAATCTAGACACAAACTGGGATCCCCTGTCAGAAATGATGTTCTCCGGAATGCCATGCAAACGGACCACGTTTTGAAAAAACAGAGGGACCAACTCAGAGGAGGAAGGTAACTTAGGCAAGGGTACCAGATGAACCATCTTAGAAAAGCGGTCACACACAACCCATATGACGGACATTTTTTGAGAGACAGGGAGATCCGAAATAAAGTCCATGGAAATGTGCGTCCAAGGCCTCTTCGGGATAGGCAAAGGTAACAACAATCCACTGGCCCGAGAACAGCAAGGCTTAGCCCTAGCACAAACTCCACAAGACTGCACGAAAGAACGCACATCCCTCGACAAGGAAGGCCACCAAAAAGACCTGGCCACCAAGTCTCTAGTACCAAATATTCCAGGATGACCTGCCAACACAGAAGAATGGACCTCGGAGATGACTCTACTGGTCCAATTATCCGGAACAAACAGTCTTTCCGGCGGACAACGATCAGGTTTATCCGCCTGAAACTCCTGCAAAGCACGTCGCAAGTCTGGGAAGACAGCCGACAAAATCACCCCATCCCTAAGGATACCAGTGGGCTCAGAATTTCCAGGGGAGTCAGGCACAAAACTCCTAGAAAGAGCATCCGCCCTCACATTCTTTGAACCTGGCAGGTATGAAACCACAAAATTGAAACGGGAGAAAAACAGTGACCAACGAGCCTGTCTAGGATTCAGACGCCTGGCAGACTCAAGGTAAATCAGATTTTTGTGATCAGTCAAGACCACCACACGATGTCTAGCACCCTCAAGCCAATGACGCCACTCCTCAAATGCAAACTTCATGGCCAAAAGCTCCCGATTACCAACATCATAATTCCGCTCAGTGGGCGAAAACTTTCTAGAAAAGAACGCACATGGCTTCATCACTGAGCAATCGGAGCTTCTCTGTGACAAAACCGCCCCCGCTCCGATCTCGGAAGCATCAACCTCAACCTGAAAAGGAAGCGACGTATCTGGCTGACGCAACACAGGAGCAGAAGAAAACCGGCGCTTAAGTTCCTGAAAGGCCTCCACAGCCGCAGGAGACCAATCAGTAACATCAGCACCCTTTTTAGTCAAATCCGTCAAAGGCTTAACAACACTAGAAAAATTAGTTATGAAGCGACGATAAAAATTAGCAAAGCCCAAGAACTTCTGTAGACTCTTAAGAGATGTAGGCTGCGTCCAGTCACAAATAGCCTGAACCTTGACGGGATCCATCTCAATAGTAGAAGGGGAAAAAATATACCCCAAAAAAGAAATCTTCTGGACTCCAAAGAGACATTTAGAACCCTTTACAAACAAAGAATTGGCCCGCAGGACCTGAAACACCTTCCTGACCTGCTGAACATGAGACTCCCAGTCATCAGAAAAAAACAAAACATCATCCAAATACACGATAATAAATTTATCCAGATATTCACGGAAAATATCGTGCATAAAAGACTGGAAGACAGAAGGAGCATTAGAAAGTCCAAAAGGCATCACCAAATACTCGAAATGGCCCTCAGGCGTATTAAATGTGGTTTTCCACTCATCACCCTGCCTTATCCGCACAAGATTATACGCACCCCTAAGATCAATCTTAGTGAACCATTTAGCCCCCTTAATGCGAGCGAACAAATCAGTCAACAATGGCAAAGGATACTGATATTTGACTGTAATCTTATTCAAAAGACGATAATCTATGCAAGGCCTCAAGGAACCATCTTTTTTAGCCACAAAAAAAAAACCTGCTCCCAAAGGGGACGAAGACGGACGGATATGTCCCTTTTCCAAGGACTCCTTAATATAATTCCGCATAGCAGCATGCTCTGGCACTGACAGATTGAACAAACGACCTTTAGGGAACTTACTGCCAGGAATCAAATCTATAGCACAATCGCAATCCCTGTGAGGAGGAAGCGAACTGAGCTTAGGCTCCTCAAAAACCTCCCGATAATCAGACAAAAATACCGGAACCTCAGAAGGAGTAGATGAAGCGATAGAAATCGGAGATGCATCATCATGAACCCCCTGACATCCCCAGCTTAACACAGACATTGTTTTCCAGTCCAGGACTGGGTTATGAGTTTGTAACCATGGCAGACCAACCACTAAGACATCATGTAAATTATACAGTACCAGGAAGCGAATCACCTCCTGATGAACGGGAGTCATACGCATGGTCACTTGTGTCCAGTACTGAGGTTTATTCATAGCCAAAGGTGTAGAGTCAATTCCTTTCAAAGGAATAGGAACTTCCAAAGGTTCCAGACTAAACCCACAGCGATTGGCAAATGACCAATCCATAAGACTCAGGGCAGCGCCTGAATCCACATAGGCATCGACGGAAATGGATGATAATGAACAAATCAGCGTCACAGACAGAATGAACTTAGACTGTAAAGTACCAATGGCAACAGACTTATCAACCTTTTTTGTGCGTTTAGAGCATGCTGATATAACATGAGCTGAATCACCACAATAAAAACACAATCCATTTTTCCGCCTATAATTTTGCCGTTCACTTCTGGACTGAATTCTATCACATTGCATTATCTCAGGTGCCTGTTCAGAAGACACCGCCAAATGGTGCACAGGTTTGCGCTCCCGTAAACGCCGATCAATCTGAATAGCCATAGTCATGGACTCATTCAGACCTGTAGGCGCCGGAAACCCCACCATAACATCTTTAATGGCCTCAGAAAGGCCATCTCTGAATTTTGCAGCCAGAGCGCACTCATTCCACTGAGTAAGCACCGACCATTTCCGAAATTTCTGACAATATATTTCTGCTTCATCTTGCCCCTGAGAGAGAGCCAATAAAGCTTTTTCAGCCTGAATCTCTAGGTTAGGTTCCTCATAGAGCAAACCCAATGCCAGAAAAAACGCATCCACATTGAGCAACGCAGGATCCCCTGGCGCCAATGCAAATGCCCAATTCTGAGGATCACCCCGCAGGAAAGATATAACAATCTTGACCTGCTGAGCAGGGTCTCCAGAGGAGCGAAATTTCAAGGAAAGAAACAACTTGCAATTATTCCTAAAATTCAGAAAACTAGATCTATCTCCAAAAAAAAACTCTGGGACAGGAATTCTAGGTTCAGACATAGGCGTATGTACAACAAAATCTTGTATATTTTGAACCTTAGCAGCAAGATTATTCAGGCTGGAAGCCAAACTCTGGACGTCCATGATAAACAGCTGAAGTCAGAGCCATTCAAGGATTAAGAGGAGGAAAGACGCAGTCAAGCTGCAATTAAGGCTAGGCAGCAAACACTGAGGAGAAAAAAAAAAAAAATAACCTCAGACTACTTTTCCTCCTACTTCAGCCAAAACGATGACCAATTTTTATTTTTTCTGGCCGGCTATACTGTCATGATCCCAATGGCAGGGGATCACAAAAGGACAAGCACAAAAACAAAACAAGCTCTAGGGTGATGGAACCTGAGCTGACCGCGATCCTGAACCTAAACACACAACTAGCAGTAGCCGGGGAACGTGCCTACGATGATTCCTAGACGTCTCGCGCCAGCCGAAGGATTAACTTCTCCTATTAGAAGAAACACAGACCTCACTTGCCTCCAGAGAAACACCCCACAGAAATAGCAGCCCCCCACATGTAATAACGGTGAAATGAGAGGAAAGCACATACGTAGTTCTGAAAACAGAATCAGCAAAAATGAGGCCCGCTAAAGCTAGATAGCAGAGGATACAAAAGTGAACTGCGCGGTCAGCGAAAAACCCTTCAAAAACCCATCCTGAAATTACTTGAACTCATGTGCCAACTCATGGAACATGAGGAGTAATTTCAGCCCACTAGAGCAACCAGCAGCAAGGAATCACATATCTGCAAGCTGGACTAAGACAAAAAGTAAGCAAAACGTAGAACAGGAAAATCAAAACTTAGCTTGTCCAGAAGATAACAGACGCAGGGAGCAGAGGTAAAAAGACACGCTGATTACATTGATAGCCGGCGAGGAAATGACAAAAAAGCCAGGTTAAATAGGAAACACCCATAACCTGATGGAACAGGTGGACACCAGAGACCGCAGAGAACACAAGTCACCCAGTACCATCAGTAACCACCAGAGGGAGCCCAAAAACAGAACTCACAACAGAGGTCTTCCGGGACCCTAGGGACACCCCTCTCCCAATGTTGCCCCCTATGTCTTCGTAGGTGTAGTAAGGTAGACAGCCAACCTATGACCAACTGTCCAGCGGAGTTTGAAGTAAGGCCTGAAGTCAGTTACTCCTACGGTGTTCCGGCCACCGACTACGCGCGTCAGTAAGATGTTGCCTTCCTCTCTCGGCACGACTCTTACTGGCTCTCCTTTGTGCTTGATCTCGTTTACACGGTTCCACAATATCCTTCCCTTTGAGTCTCTTTCTTAGGATACCGCCGCAGGGTGTGCAGGCGCGGTTCCGTAACGTTCTGCTCTGTTCGCTAGGTACCTGCTAGGTTCCCACGCCTGACAGGGGCCCCCTTGTGCCTTCTCCCTGCAACACCCCCTGCCACGGGATGTTGCCTGAATCCAACCCAGTCAGCTTCTGACTAACTTCCTCCCCAGCCCCTAGTTTTACCAGTGTGAGGAGTGGCCCAATAAATAAAGCCTTTTGCTCCCCCTAGTGGCCGGAGTGTGAAGTGTAATGTGTTCTGGTGATACCTGGTCAGGAGAACTCTTTAGTGCCATCAGACGTACCGCTACTCCCCTTAGCGGCAGAGTGCCATACTGCAACGATCAGGTCTCTGGGGCGCTGCACGCACATCAGGAGCATTAATTTTTAGAACTTTTCTACCTCTGTAGCTGACAGCTCTTCCTTCCTTGTGACCTCACATACACATGTATGCGCACGTGTCGGCCGAGCGTGCATGAGTTTTCAGTAAGGAGAGAATAGGCCTCTGCCAGGCAGCGCTGGTGGCGGGCGGCTAATGTCCCTTGAGAACAAAAGGATCGGCGCACTGATACCCAAGAGTCAGTACATCCTGCACACATTAGGTGGTCCTGGTCCCCCGAAATTCTACGGTCTATTTTAGTATTGTTACCTTTGCTAGACCCTTTGGAGGGGCACCAAAGTAGCCACAAAAGATGCCCCCTCGCTCTGACAAACCACTTAGGCTGCTGTTGACCACAGGAAAACGATTTTCTACATTAAGAAAACTAGACTCTAATCCAAAAAAAACCCAAAGCTAGTTCTTGCCCTCTGCTGGCCCAGTGCCGGCTCTCTGCCCATGCTACGGTCTTTGAGATTTGGCTGCAGTGGTGACATGACTCCAGCATCCATCACCGCTGCAGCCAATCGCTGAGCTCAGCGACTCGTGTGGTCAACAACACAGAGACCGTAGCAGTGGCCCAGAGCAGGGGGGTAGGTGATCGGAGGGAGACTATTGTGTACTATCTGTGTTAGTTTTTTTTTTCTATCTGATTGGTTGGGGTTCACTTTTCTAAAAGTGGGAAACCCCTTTAAGCTGCGATAATAGTTATCTACAATCCTGTTAGTTGCAGAGGGAGCAGTGGGTGCCGAAGCTTGAGGTCGGCCCATGTCACCCATAGCAGGAGTCTATACAATGGCCCAAATATATTCACTTGAGGACAAACAATGAGAAACTCTATTTTTTTTATTGCATTTTTTTTTTCTTTTTAGCAAAGTTATGAATTCCTGGCGGAGCTTCTGCTTTCTGCACAGGAGCCGATCAGACAAAAATGAGCTTCAGCACATACTGTATTGTCACATTGAAAAATGGCAGATCGCTGAGGGTCACTGGAGTCAATCTTTTACAAGCTTTTAACAGGTAAAATCTTTTTTGCTTTTACATTTATGACCTGTCTGTCATTTGGAATGAGAGGATTCGACCTCAAGGACCCTCAAATCTACAGATAACGAGAGGCTACAAGATCTCAGCATATTGGTCTGTGTCTTGGGTAACAGCTTGAGCGTAATGGCAGGTCCCTAGTGCTACGTCAACTTTCTTAAAGGGTCTTTGTTACAATTCTTCATTTTCAATACCTCTGCTTGCAGTCAGTGAATAGAAACATTCTTGTTTGCAGCTTGAGGCTGAAAACCATGAAATAACATTGACAATGCAGGATGAGAATAGTCAGCATTAATGGCAAGAAGCAGCTCCGAGGGCCAAAACCAAAGAAACCTCTGACCACCATTTAGGGCAATTCTTCTGTTAAAATGACTGGCCAACAGGAATGCATAAAGACCCCCAGGGGCGTCAGACTATGTATCTTGGTTTTAGGTATGCCCTAACAAATGGTTATGTAGCGACAATTAAAAAAATATATAAAAAAAAGAAATCAACACAAGGGAAAAAACATAAAGAGGGAAAAAAACAACACAAAAAAAACAAAACAAAACTTTTTTTTTTTTTTTACAAGAGATATCACTGATTACATATACTGTATGTCCTAAGAAATAAAATGATAAAGCGGGATAAACTCATCCCACAAAAAACAATAAATCATACAGCGACCTTGAGCAGAAAAATGAAAAAGTTGCTACTCTAAAGAGGTAATATCGAAAAAAAAAAAAAAAGGTGATTATCATGGTACCTGCCTACTGGTACCTCTACACCCCATAGGGAGCTTGGTGCCCCAGAAGTAGGAAATCTCCCCCAAAGTTTATTGTAGGCACAGTTACAAGAAAGTTGTTTCCTTGTTGAAAACCCTAAAATCCAGGAGGTCATTTTGTGCCATGCAGTTTTAGGCTTTGTTAACAAGGAATTTTTTTACAGATTTTTATTTTGAGTAGCTCCTCCTTAAAGACTGCTGAAAACACGCCTGGAAAACTCTTCCTATTCTTTTCTATGGGAATCCAAGTTGCTGTTCATATGTAGAGTGTTGGGTTTTTTTTAGCTTTTTTTTTTTTTGCTCATAAAAAAGTTTTAAAAAACACCTGATTGCATTAAAAAAATAAATAAATAAAATAAGTGCATGACACTTCTATGAAGCGGCTGCTGATGGAATCAGTAGCAAACTATTAATTGTCCAATCAAAAAACTCAAAAAAAAAAAGGAAAAAATGCAAGGATCTAGAATCTGCCTGCAAATCTATCTTTCTATGGAAAAACGACTCGCGGTTCATATGTTCCGGCTTTTGGACGTCTTATTTTGGACGCTCTGTGCTTTATAGAAAAGCTCAAAAGACGTCCAGATGTTGTTTTGAAGCATTTTTCCATCATTTTTGCTTAACTCCTTAAGGACAGGGTGATTTTTGTTGTTTTTCTTCTCCCCATCTTCCATAACTATTTTAGTGTTCTGTACCCATAGCCGTATGAGAGCTTGTTTTTTTCTGGATGATTTCTTTTTTTTTGAGTGACACCAATTATTTTATCATGTGTTCCCCTGGAAAGGGAGAAAAAAAAATTCAAGTTTTGTGAAATAGTAATCCGTGGGTGCGATTCTCCAGCTCAGTACGATTACACAGATACCAAACATGGATAGTTTTTGTTTTATTTTAGTGGCAAAAAAAAAATCTGAAATTTATTTTTAAAAAAATAATAAAAAATTAGCTATTAATTTTTTTTAAAAAATTTTGCTGTGACGCCATTTTCCGTCTTCAATTTTCGAGACTCCTCAGTCAGGGAGACGTCATATGACGGATCCTGGGCAGCAGACGTCGTTAATTAAAAATCACTAGAGGTTTCTTCATCATTTCATGGAAGGAAAAAAAACAACTGGGAAATGATAATAAAAAGATTTCACAAAAACCGTGGGAAAAACCTCCGAAAAAAGCAGCAGTGGAAAAAAAGTCCCCAAAATGCCAACATGCTAGGTGCACATAGTGACTGAGTTATTGAATGTATTTTCTCTATAGGAAAAAGCAACTGTATGAAAAACCATCCCTGAAGAGGCGTGTATAGACGTGGGCGCCTTCCTGTATAACATTGTCAGTCCTACAGACAACCACATAAACCCCAGTGACACAAGGACCCCGGGGAAAGGACAAAAATCCCCCAAAATCCACTATATTTATTATTAAAAGTGACCCGCCCCCATGATGCACTGCGAATTCACATCTCATTTATCACTAATGGAACTACATTTCCCACAGTGCAGCGCGAAAGAGCCGGAAGAGAGGGGGAGGAGTCTGACGTACCCTCCGATGTTCGATGACAGGAGGAAATGAAGAGGGTGAGCACGTGACCTTGGCGCAGTTAGTGATTGGTCGGTGGTTCTAGTGTCAGAGGTCAGGGGTCAGGATTGATCCTAAACGGGAGACACTGGAGGGAGATTCAAAATGGGGGTGAGAAAACGGGAATGGGATTGGGATTGGGGGGATAATATGGCTGATGGGGTCTGCAGCCCGCTGACACCCGGCTTTATCAGGGTTCTGACAGGTACAGGCTGCAGCAGTGTGTACAGATGTGTAACCGGGCAGGTTTAGGTGAGGGCGTAACCATGACAACTGTTCTCAGGCCATAAAGGCTGGTGCGACAATTATGGAGCGAAATCACAGACTGACTGCAGCTGCGCGGTGGTGTCACGTTGCTAGGCGACAACGCCATGGTAATGTCTCTGTCCAGCCGCCGCCGCCGCAGAGAAGTTGTGAAGTTTTTCTTAGATTCGTTCAGTTTCTCATCAAACCTGAGGAAAAATGTTAAACTTTACAAAAGCTTTTTTTTTCCCCAAGGCAGTTTCCAGGATTTTTGACAGTGAAAACCTTCTGGATGGCAGTGTAGTCGCCGTGACGCAGAGTGTGTCGGCCGTGACGCAGTGTGTGTCGGCCGTGACGCAGTGTGTGTCGGCCGTGACGCAGTGTGTGTCGGCCGTGACGCAGGGTGTGTCGGACGTGACGCAGTGTGTGTCGGCCGTGACGCAGTGTGTGTCGGCCGTGACGCAGTGTGTGTCGGCCGTGACGCAGTGTGTGTCGGCCGTGACGCAGTGTGTGTCGGCCGTGACGCAGTGTGTGTCGGCCGTGACGCAGTGTGTGTCGGCCGTGACGCAGTGTGTGTCGGCCGTGACGCAGTGTGTGTCGGCCGTGACGCAGTGTGTGTCGGCCGTGACGCAGTGTGTGTCGGCCGTGACGCAGGGTGTGTCGGACGTGACGCAGGGTGTGTCGGCCGTGACGCAGTGTGTGTCGGCCGTGACGCAGTGTGTGTCGGCCGTGACGCAGTGTGTGTCGGCCGTGACGCAGTGTGTGTCGGCCGTGACGCAGTGTGTGTCGGCCGTGACGCAGTGTGTCGGCCGTGACGCAGGGTGTGTCGGCCGTGACGCAGTGTGTGTCGGCCGTGACGCAGTGTGTGTCGGCCGTGACGCAGTGTGTGTCGGCCGTGACGCAGGGAGTCAGGGCCGGGCAGTTACAGCCATCGCTCTCCATACACAGAGTGGTGACTGAAACCCAAACACTGCTGGGGGGTGAATAATGTTAATTTCCTCCTGGCAGTGGGGGTCTAGGTGCCAGCGCCGGGCATATTCAGAACGCTATTAACCCCATATCTGCAGGTTACTAGCATTTCTTCACGTGATGGGTTCCCTTTAATTTTTTTTTTCAATATTTAGTTTTGGATCTTCAATCGTTTGCTCTCTCCTAGATGCAGCAGCAGCACCACAATATTGTGGTAAAGAGGGACAATGATGCTCTGGGCTGTGCTGGTTTTTTGTTGCATCGTTATCGCAGCGTGTATCCTGAGCCCAGACTCCGCTCCTGAGTTCACTGCCCATGTGATATGTTCCTGACATTGGGCGCTGTTTGTGTCTTTGCCAGGTGTAGAAGGAGGCAGATGACGCCCTCCCAGCTATGACGCAGGGGGTCGAGCTCGGCCGAGACTGGCTGACGCTGCAGAGGGAGCTGCAGAACTCTCTAGAAGCTCAGAAGAGGCAGGCGGTTCTGGTGGAGAAATTACAGGCAAAGGTGACGTCCCTCCGACTGTCCTGACGCTAAATCTAGATCCTCTCTGAAGTCGGCGCACTGACGTTCACCATTGTGCAGCCTTCAGAGCTGAAATCTTTCGCTGCTCGTTCTGTGTCTGCACAGATTCTGCGTTTGTGATTTCTAAAAGAAGCAAACAGCTGTTAGATGGATGGCTTTATATGCAATAACCTGGTCCTAGAGCAACGGTCTGCAGATGGATAGCTTTATATGCAATAACCTGGTCCTAGAGCAACGGTCTGCAGATGGATAGCTTTATATGCAATAACCTGGTCCTAGAGCAACGGTCTGCAGATGGATAGCTTTATATGCAATAACCTGGTCCTAGAGCAACGGTCTGCAGATGGATAGCTTTATATGCAATAACCTGGTCCTAGAGCAATGGTCTGCAGATGGATAGCTTTATATGCAATAACCTGGTCCTAGAGCAACGGTCTGCAGATGGATAGCTTTATATGCAATAACCTGGTCCTAGAGCAACGGTCTGCAGATGGATAGCTTTATATGCAATAACCTGGTCCTAGAGCAACGGTCTGCAGATGGATAGCTTTATATGCAATAACCTGGTCCTAGAGCAATGGTCTGCAGATGGATAGCTTTATATGCAATAACCTGGTCCTAGAGCAATGGTCTGCAGATGGATAGCTTTATATGCAATAACCTGGTCCTAGAGCAACGGTCTGCAGATGGATAGCTTTATATGCAATAACCTGGTCCTAGAGCAATGGTCTGCAGATGGATAGCTTTATATGCAATAACCTGGTCCTAGAGCAATGGTCTGCAGATGGATAGCTTTATATGCAATAACCTGGTCCTAGAGCAATGGTCTGCAGATGGATAGCTTTATATGCAATAACCTGGTCCTAGAGCAACGGTCTGCAGATGGATAGCTTTATATGCAATAACCTGGTCCTAGAGCAACGGTCTGCAGATGGATAGCTTTATATGCAATAACCTGGTCCTAGAGCAACGGTCTGCAGATGGATAGCTTTACATGCAATAACCTGGTCCTAGGACAACGGTCTGCAGCCTTCAGAGTCTGCTGGGAGTGATAGTTGCAGACCGCCATCTTGGAAGGTCACCTGACCAACCATTTACTAATTTATTTTTCTTTTTTTTTGTGTGATTTGTTTGATAGAGCAAACAAATCACACAATCCTGAGATTGTGTGATTTGTGATTTGTGATGCAGAGACACAATCCTGTCTCTGCTTTCTTTTCGAGCGCCCATGGCCCTCCCCCAACCAATGTTCTACCTTTGTGTGGTGCTGATGGCTACCTGGGACGTGCTGAAAGTTGCCGTCGTCGCCATCTTGGTGCTCCTTTGAAGTTTTCAGGCTGCGCATAATAAGAGATCGGTATTTTTACTATACACTGCAACACAAAAACATTGCAGTACATAGTACACACACTGGTTCAAGCCACCAGTAATAAGACAAAAAAAAGTGAAAAATGAAAATGTTTTAACAAAAAAAAAAGAGACCCCCCCCCCCCCCCCATTTTCACAGTTTAAAAAAAAAAAAAAATTTGGCCATTACTGTATCCATGAAACACCAACCAACAAAAATGTAAAATGAATAAATGTAAAGAGTATTTAAAAATTAAAAAAACAAAAGGAAACATAAAAGTTCCATTGCTCCCCATTTTACTGAGGCTTATTTATCGCTGTATCCATACAATTGCAATGTATATAAAATAAACCCTACAGTTCTGCACGCAAGAAAAAAAATAACAATCTAAATGTCTTTATTTTTTATAAAGTTAAGAATTTTTTAAAACTGATAAATCAAAGATCAATCTAGTCTTCAGCAAAGAAAATAAAGTCTCCAAAACATTTCTAAACTGCTTCAGTAAAAGAACAACTCCCCAAAGGAGGAATGTTTCTATAAGGCTATGTGCACACGATGCGGAAAACGCTACGAGTCTGCAGCAGTTTTCCATGAGTTTACATTACAAGAAACCAATGGGAAACAAAAAACGCTGTGCACATGCTGCTGAAAAAGCGGCGCGGAAACGCAGCGTTTTACATTCCGCAGCATGTCACTTTTTGTGGATTACGCCGCAGTTTTACAGCTGCTCCTATAGAAAACCGCAGTTGTAAAACCGCAGTGAAATATGCAGAAAAAACGCGGTAAATCCGCAGCAAAAACGCAGCGTTTTTGCCCTGCAGATTTATCAAATCCCCTGCAGAAAAATCCACAGTGGACCATTCTACATTCTATGTGTGCACATAGCCTAAGTGGTTCCAGTTTGAAAATCTCTTGTCGCATTTGAGCCCCCCCCCCCCTAAATAAAAAACCCCTTTGTGTGCACTGAGCCCAATCATGCAGGGAAGCTTCTAGGTGAAGCCTCCTCCCTTAAACTTAAAAGGTCTCATATGTAAAGTCCAATGTGGGCAATATTGATTTCCCTGCGGTCTTATTCCACATACTCGATGAGTGCATATTAGGGGATTGTTATTTCTGCAGTTTCCTAGTTCTTTGGTGTTGGACATTGATAGAATATCCTAATAGTTCCTGTGTTTCTTTCTCGCTTTGCAGGTTGTACAGTACAGGAATCGCTACCAGGAGCTGCAGCAGAGCCAGGACTTCAGTCTGGTAAGCAATGACTGTACTCTGCTCCCGTAATCATTAACCCCTTCACCCACGGGCAATTTTCTGTTTTTGCAATCCCACAGATGTTTTTTACATTTACACTGTTCACTATATGGTAAATCTGACCAGGCAATATGATTCTCCAGGTCAGTACTAGTACACAGATACCAAACATATATAGTTTTTTTTTTTATTTGTGATGGGAAAATAAAAGAAATATTTTCTCTTATGTCGCCTTTTTCCGAGATCTGTAATGTTTTTAATAGGAGGACAGGGGGTTGATTTGAAAATTTTTTTTTTTTCTTTTTAAAAACATTTTACTGTATTTAATAGTCCTCTTTGGGAAGATGAAACTACAATCATCCAATCCCTTGTTTCTCCTATGAAGGCTGACCACGGACTGGCTTGCACAGGTGGATCATAATGACAGACACAGGGGTCATCAGCAGACCCCTGGATGTCATGACAACCCATCGGCACCCCACTGTCTTTTCACAGGAGTGCCAGTGGGAGCGTGGAACCCTTGTCGGCGAGTGTTAAATACCCCTGGCAGAGATTTGACAGCGGCCTTTAACTGGATATCAGCCGCGGGCAGACTACTGCTCATTGACCGGATGTCCTATTGGTAACAACTATTTCCAACTGGCATTATCTTTTCATTGCTCTGAGTCTCAGCACTACACACAACCTGTGGACAGGGGCGCCGCTGTTTTTGGATGACGGCAGCCATGCCTTATCTAATCCTGAACCCTCCTGACACTAGTGGTGCACTTGGTTATGACTAGACCTATGCCTGACGAGACCGATGTCCAGATGACGTCCTCTCGCCCTCCTGCAGGTGCTAGATTATCAGGTACGGATGCTTTCGTAGCCAGCGCCTCTTTACCGCTGTATTTTGCTTCTGCCATAGAGCCGCGGAGAGTTGGAGTTGGAGAAAGCTCTTCGAAAGTTGGAAGAAGAACAGCAAAGGTGAGCGGAGGACTCCTCGCTGTGATGATGGGGGTTGTGTTCTCTAAGTGCCGATTCCGCTCCTCTGCCGCAGATGCGAGAATCTGGCGGCAGTAAACGCTCTGCTCAGGGAGGATCTGGTGCGGACGCAGGAGGCCAATAAGCTGCTGGGAGAAGATATCCACAAGCTGACGGCCGACTGGTCTGGAGCCCTACAGGAACTGGAGCGAAAGGAGAATGAATGGAAAGAAGAGAGGGAGGTGAGCGACTCCAGTGTTAACCCTTAAAGCACCAATCCGGCGCTGGAGTGCTGCTTTTAACCCCTTTACCCCCAAGGGTGGTTTGCACGTTAATGACCGGGCCAATTTTTACAATTCTGACCACTGTCCCTTTATGAGGTTATAACTCTGGAACGCTTCAATGGATCCTGGTGATTCTGACATTGTTTTCTCGTGACATATTGTACTTCATGACAATGGTAAAAATTATTTGATAGTACCTGCGTTTATTTGTGAAAAAAACGGAAATTTGGCGAAAATTATGAAAATTTCGCAATTTTCCAACTTTGAATTTTTATGCAATTAAATCACAGAGATATGTCACACAAAATACTTAATAAGTAACATTTCCCACATGTCTACTTTACATCAGCACAATTTTGGAACCAAAATTTTTTTTTGTTAGGGAGTTATAAGGGTTAAAAGTTGACCAGCAATTTCTCATATCTACAACACCATTTTATTTTAGGGACCACATCTCATTTGAAGTCATTTTGAGGGGTCTATATGATAGAAAATACCCAAGTGTGACACCATTCTAAAAACTACACCCCTCAAGGTGCTCAAAACCATATTCAAGAAGTTTATTAACCCTTCTGGTGCTTCACAGGAATTTTTTGAATGTTTAAATAAAAATGAACATTTAACTTTTTTTCACAAAAAATGTAATTCAGCTCCAATTTGTTTTATTTTACCAAGGGTAACAGGAGAAAATGGACCCCAAACATTGTTGTACAATTTGTC
The DNA here is from genome assembly GCF_032444005.1 of Ranitomeya imitator. Taxonomy (NCBI): domain Eukaryota; kingdom Metazoa; phylum Chordata; class Amphibia; order Anura; family Dendrobatidae; genus Ranitomeya; species Ranitomeya imitator. The sequence goes on from NC_091283.1 coordinate 834,422,195, forward strand.
CTGAGTATGCCAATACCCCACATGTGGGGGTAAACCACTGTTTGGGCGCATGGCAGAGCTCGGAAGCGAAGGAGTGCCATTTGACTTTTCAATGCAAAATTGACTGGAATTGAGATGGGACGCCATGTTTCGTTTGGAGAGCCCCTGATGTGGCTAAACATTGAAACCCCCCACAAGTGACACCATTTTGGAAAGTAGACCCCCTAAGGAACTTATCTAGAGGTGTGGTGAGCACTTTGACCCAACAAGTGCTTCACAGAAGTTTATAATGTAGAACCGTAAAAATAAAAAATCATATTTTTTCACAAAAATTATCTTTTCGCCCCCAATTTTTTATTTTCCCAAGGGTAAGAGAAGAAATTGGACCCCAAAAGTTGTTGTACAATTTGTCCTGAGTACGCTGATAGCCCATATGTGGGGGTAAACCACTGTTTGGGCGGATGGGAGAGCTCGGAAGGGAAGGAGCGCCGTTTGACTTTTCAATGCAAAATTGACAGCAATTGAGATGGGACATCATGTTGCGTTTGAAGAGCCACTGATGTGCCTAAACATTGAAACCCCCCACAAGTGACACCATTTTGGAAAGTAGACCCCCTAAGGAACTTATCTAGAGGTGTGGTGAGCACTTTGACCCACCAAGTGCTTCACAGAAGTTTATAATGTAGAACCGTAAAAATAAAAAATCATATTTTTTCACAAAAATTATCTTTTTGCCCCCAATTTTTTATTTTCCCAAGGGTAAGAGAAGAAATTGGACCCCAAAAGTTGTTGTACAATTTGTCCTGAGTACGCGGATACCCCATATGTGGGGGTAAACCACTGTTTGGGTGGATGGGAGAGCTCGGAAGGGAAGGAGCGCCGTTTGACTTTTCAAAGCAAAATTGACAGGAATTGAGATGGGACGCCATGTTGCGTTTGAAGAGCCACTGATGTCCCTAAACATTGAAACCCCCCACAAATGACACCATTTTGGAAAGTAGACCCCCTAAGGAACTTATCTAGAGGTGTGGTGAGCACTTTGACCCACCAAGTGCTTCACAGAAGTTTATAATGCAGAGCCGTAAAAATAAAACAAAATTTTTTTCCCACAAAAATTATTTTTTTAGCCCCCAGTTTTGTATTTTCCTGAGGGTAACAGGAGAAATTGGACCCCAAAATTTGTTGCCCAATTTGTCCTGAGTGCGATGATACACCATATGTGGGGGGAACCACTGTTTGGGCACATGGGAGGGCTCAGAAGGGAAGGAGTGCCATTTGAATGCAGACTTAGATGGAATGGTCTGCAGGTGTCACATTGCGTTTGCAGAGCCCCTAATGTACCTAAACAGTAGAAACCCCCCACAAGTGACACCATTTTGGAAAGTAGACCCCCTTAGGAACTTATCTAGATGTGTGCTGAGCGCTTTGACCCACCAAGGGCTTCACAGAAGTTTATAATGGAGAGCCGTAAAAATAAAACAAAAATTTTTTCCCACAAAAATTATTTTTTAGCCCCCAGTTTTGTATTTTTCCGAGGGTAAAAGGAGAAATTCGACCCCACAATTTGTTGTCCAATTTGTCCTGAGTGCGCTGATACCCCATATGTGGGGGGGAACCACTGTTTGGGCGCATGGGAGGGCTCGGAAGGGAAGGAGCTCCATTTGGAATGAGGACTTAGATGGAATGGTCTGCAGGTGTCACATTGCATTTGCAGAGCCCCTAATGTACCTAAACAGTAGAAACCTCCCACAAGTGACACCATTTTGGAAACTAGACCCCCTAAGGAACTCATCTAGATGTGTTGTGATAGCTTTGAACCCCCAAGTGTTTCACTACAGTTTGTAACGCAGAGCCGTGAAAATTAAAAAAAAAAATCTTTCCCCCCAAAATTATTTTTTAGCCCCCAGTTTTGTATTTTCCCGAGGGTAAGAGGAGAAATTCGACCCCAAAAGTTGTTGTCCAATTTGTCCTGAGTACGCTGATACCCCGTATGTTGGGGGAAACCAACGTTTGAGCGCATGGCAGAGCTCGGAAGGGAAGGAGCGCCATTTGGAATGCAGACTTAGATGGAATGGTCTGCAGACGTCACATTGCATTTGCAGAACCCCTAATGTACCTAAACAGTAGAAACCCCCCACAAGTGACCCCATATTGGAAACTAGACCCCCCAGGGAACTAATCTAGATGTGTTGTGAGAACTTTGAACCCCCAAGTGTTTCACTACAGTTTATAACGCAGAGCCGTGAAAATAAAAAATCTTTTTTTTCCCACAAAAAATATGTTTTAGCCCCGAGTTTTGTATTTTCCCAAGGGTAGCAGGAGAAATTGGACCCCAAAAGTTGTTGTCCTATTTGTCCTGAGTACGCTGATACCCCATATGTTGGGGTAAACCCCTGCTTGGGCACACGGGAGAGCTCGGAAGGGAAGAAGCACTGTTTTACTTTTTCAACGCAGAATTGGCTGGAATTGAGATCAGACGCCATGTCGCGTTTGGAGAGCCCCTGATGTGCCTAAACAGTGGAAACCCCCCAATTATAACTGAAACCCTAATCCAAACACATCCCTAACCCTAATCCCAACAGTAACCCTAACCACACCTCTAACCCTGACACACCCCTAACCCTAATCCCAACCCTATTCCCAACCGTAAATGTAATCTAAACCCTAACTGTAACTTTAGCCCCAACCCAAACTGTAGCCCTAGCCCTAACCCTAGCCCTAACCCTAGCCCTAGCCCTAACCCTAGCCCTAACCCTAACCCTAGCCCTAACCCTAGCCCTAACCCTAACCCTAGCCCTAACCCTAGCCCTAACCTTAGCCCTAACCCTAGCCCTAACCCTAGCCCTAACCCTAACCCTAGCCCTAACCCTAGCCCTAACCCTAGCCCTAACCCTAGCCCTAGCCCTAGCCCTAACCCTAGCCCTAACCCTAGCCCTAACCCTAGCCCTAACCCTAGCCCTAACTCTAACCCTAGCCCTAATGGGAAAATGGAAATAAATACATTTTTTTAATTTTTCCCTAACTAAGGGGGTGATGAAGGGGGGTTTGATTTACTTTTATAGCGGGTTTTTTAGCGGATTTTTATGATTGGCAGCCGTCACACACTGAAAGACGCTTTTTATTGCAAAAAATATTTTTTGCGTTACCACATTTTGAGAGCTATAATTTTTCTATATTCTGGTCCACAGAGTCATGTGAGGTCTTGGTTTTTGCGGGACGAGTTGATGTTTTTATTGGTAACATTTTCGGGCACGTGACATTTTTTGATCGCTTTTTATTCCGATTTTTGTGAGGCAGAATGACCAAAAACCAGCTATTCATGAATTTCTTTTGGGGGAGGCGTTTATACCGTTCCGCGTTTGGTAAAATTGATGAAGCAGTTTTATTCTTCGGGTCAGTACGATTACAGCGACACCTCATTTATATCATTTTTTTATGTTTTGGCGCTTTTATACGATAAAAACTATTTTATAGAAAAAATAATTATTTTTGCATCGCTTTATTCTCAGGACTATAACTTTTTTATTTTTTTGCTGATGATGCTGTATGGCGGCTCGTTTTTTGCGGGACAAGATGACGTTTTCAGCGGTACCATGGTTAGTTATATCTGTCTTTTTGATCGCGTGTTATTCCACTTTTTGTTCGGCGGTATGATTATCAAGCGTTGTTTTTTGCCTCGTTTTTTTTTTTTTTTTCTTACGGTGTTTACTGAAGGGGTTAACTAGTGGGCCAGTTTTATAGGTCGGGCCGTTACGGACGCGGCGATACTAAATATGTGTACTTTTATTGTTTTGTTTTTTTTATTTAGATAAAGAAATGTATTTATGGGAATAATATTTTTATTTTTTTTTTCATTATTTTGGAATATTTTTTTTTATTTTTTTTTACACATTTGAAATTTTTTTTTTTACTTTTTTACTTTGTCCCAGGGGGGGACATCACAGATCAGTGATCTGACAGTTTGCACAGCACTCTGTCAGATCACTGATCTGATAGGAGTGCAGGCTGCTTCACAGTGCCTGCTCTGAGCAGGCTCTGTGAAGCCACCTCCCTCCCTGCAGGACCCGGATCCGCGGCCATCTTGGATCCGGGGCTGGAGGGAGCAGGGAGGGAGGTGAGACCCTCGCAGCAACGCGATCACATCGCGTTGCTGCGGGGGGCTCAGGGAAGCCCGCAGGGAGCCCCCTCCCTGCGCGGTGCTTCCCTGTACCGCCGGCACATCGCGATCATCTTTGATCGCGGTGTGCCGGGGGTTAATGTGCCGGGGGCGGTCCGTGACCGCTCCTGGCACATAGTGCCGGATGTCAGCTGCGATAAACAGCTGACACCCGGCCGCGATCGGCGGCGCTCCCCCCGTGAGCGCTGCCGATCGCACATGACGTACTATTGCGTCCTTGGGAAGTAAAGCCCACCCCACATGGACGCAATAGTACGTCTAATGGCAGAAAGGGGTTAATCTAAGTTCCTTGACCCTAGTCTGATACTCACCGGCCGCCATCTTCATTTTCTATCAGCGCCGCTCCTTCTGGTCTTCAGCAGTTTCTGACCTCCCTGATCGCCCCATTGTTAGCCGGAGCGAGCCGGAGGTCACAACTCAATATAAGTCTATGAGAGCCTTGTTGGGGGTCCCATAGACTTGCACTGAAAGCTTGTGACGTAAACTTCTGAGTTCCTGCCAGTCAGAAGCTGCGGTGACAAGATGGTGCTGCGGGACCGGAGCGGTGCTGAAAACGGGTCCAAACGGTGGCTGGTGAACATAAGGCTTGGGGGCAGGCGCCTTCCATTAGAACCACTGCTTCAGCACTAAAAAAAACAAAGCACTGGAGTGGTGCTTTAAAAGCCATTTATGTGCTGTGAGCCCCAAATTGGGCACTGGTTCATTTTTTGATATGACTACAATGGCCCAGGCTCCATTTTTCCAAATCCTTGAATTAGAGTTGAAAAATGACTTGTAGGGTGCATGTGGCTGCCACTAGGGGGCACGCACTGCACATTGTTTTATTACTGACCCGTTGGCGGTCCCGCAGTACCAATCCCGGACCGCCCGTGTAACTCTGAGGTCACATGGATGGTAGTTCAGGAGAACCAGCCTTATACCCTTTCTTGACCATGTGATATTTCAATTTTTGCAAGTTTTTTTTGCCTCTTCTTTTTTTTTTCCTAAAGAGTCGGTAGCTTTTTTTTTTCTTTTTTTTTTTTTTAAACTTTGCAAAAAGTAAAAAAAATAAAAATAAATTATTTTTGGTGTGTGTTGTCATTATCTGAGATGTGCATGCAATTATTTTTTTATTTGTTATATTTCCATTGATGGAGCTAATTGAGGACTTGTTTTTTTTTGGGTGACATCCTGTACTTTTTAATGATACTATTTTGAAGTACAAGCAATATTTTGATTACGGTACTTTGTTTTTTACATTTTGAGGTAGGTGCAACGATAAAAAAAAAATGACAAAACTGGTGTTTTGTTTTCTTTTATCTTTCGAGTGTTCACTGCACAGATCAAATACTGTAATTTTATATTTTAATAAATCTGTAATTTTTGGGACAATGATACCAAATATATTTACTATATTCATATAATACCCTGAGGATGGGGAATATAAAAGGGACAACACCGCTCAGGATCTAAGTGCATTATTAAAAATATCACAAAAAGTGCAAAGCTACCAGACTTAGGTTAACCCTGGGGGGGGAAGTCCTGGTTATTCAGTCTGCTGCACGGCTCCTGATCCACGAGGCGATCCTCAATCGTCTGCAGGTGAAAGTGAAAAGATGCAGAAAACCAGACTAATGCCGGCGCTTCCGAAAATTATATCATGTGCAGTAATAGCTTAATGAAAAAAGTTTTTTATCCTACATATCCTAGTTCTATGTTCTGCAATACTACAATATTATGTAGTGAAAATGAGTCTCCAGTGACACCGAACAATGAAAAGTAACCAGGTTATTTTCTCTTTCAGGTTTACAAATGTCGCATACAGGGCGAGAACACCCGACTCCTTCGGTTATGGACCGAGGTGGTGACATTTCATCGTCATTTTACGGAGCTAAAGACCGCAACAGAAAGGTACGAAGGATGTGGGAAAAATAAGGAAAGATCCCAAACTACACAGGACACGTCCTCTATATCAGGGGTCCCCAATCTGTAGCTCGGGGGCCACATGTGGCTCACGGTCCCATGAATTGTGGCTCACGGCTGTCTGTCAGCTTGGTGCATTAGCTCCAGATTTAGTAAACGGGTATGAAGAGCACATCTCAAAATGGTGAACTTTGTGAGCAGCCCTGCACAGAAGGGCAGATTTGGGTACACTACTACTGGTCTTGGGGGTTTAGAGATAATTTAAGTATGGTATACTGGAGACAAGATGATACTACTGGTCAGAGGAGGTGCTTGAAGCTGGATGTGACTGTGTATGGAGTGCGTGATGGAAGAATGCTGAATGTGGAGTTGGTATACTGCTTCAGGGTGATTTGTGTGGAAAAGCTTTGGTTATCATTATGCCCGTAATGGGAGCTTTAGTTGCTACTACTGTGAGGGGGACAGGAGCTGAATGTGGCTCTCAAGGTCAGAAAGTTGGGGACCGCTGCTCTATATACTACACCACACGGGACACATCCTCTATATACTATACCACACGGGACACATCCTCTATATACTACACCACACGGGACACATCCTCTATATACTATACCACACGGGACACATCCTCTATATACTACACCACACGGGACACATCCTCTATATACTACACCACACGGGACACATCCTCTATATACTACACCACACGGGACACATCCTCTATATACTACACCACACTGGACACATCCTCTGTATACTACACCACACGGGACACATCCTCTATATACTACACCACACGGGACACACCCTCTATATACTACACCACACTGGACACATCCTCTGTATACTACACCACACGGGACACATCCTCTATATACTACACCACACGGGACACATCCTCTATATACTGCACCACACGGGACACATCCTCTATATACTACACCACACTGGACACATCCTCTGTATACTACACCACACGGGACACATCCTCTGTATACTACACCACACGGGACACATCCTCTATATACTGCACCACACGGGACACATCCTCTATATACTGCACCACACAAGACACATCCTCTATATACTACACCACACGGGACACATCCTCTATATACTACACCACACGGGACACATCCTCTATATACTGCACCACACGGGACACATCCTCTATATACTACACCACACGGGACACATCCTCTATATACTACACCACACGGGACACATCCTCTATATACTACACCACACGGGACACATCCTCTATATACTACACCACACGGGACACATCCTCTATATACTGCACCACACGGGACACATCCTCTATATACTGCACCGCACGGGACACATCCTCTATATACTGCACCACACGGGACACATCCTCTATATACTGCACCGCACGGGACACATCCTCTATATACTGCACCGCACGGGACACATCCTCTATATACTACACCGCACGGGACACATCCTCTATATACTCCACCTCACGGGACACATCCTCTATATACTGCACCACACTGGACACATCCTCTGTATACTACACCACACGGGACACATCCTCTATATACTGCACCACACGGGACACATCCTCTATATACTACACCACACGGGACACATCCTCTATATACTACACCACACGGGACACATCCTCTATATGCTGCACCACACGGGACACATCCTCTATATACTACACCACGCATCCTCTATATACTACACCACACGGGACACATCCTCTATATACTACACCACACGGGACACATCCTCTATATACTACACCACACGGGACACATCCTCTATATACTGCACCACACGGGACACATCCTCTATATACTACACCACACATCCTCTATATACTACACCACACGGGACACATCCTCTATATACTACACCACGCATCCTCTATATACTACACCACACGGGACACATCCTCTATATACTACACCACACATCCTCTATATACTACACCACACGGGACACATCCTCTATATACTACACCACACGGGACACATCCTCTATATACTACACCACACATCCTCTATATACTGCACCACACGGGACACACCCTCTATATACTACACCACACGGGACACATCCTCTATATACTACACCACACATCCTCTATATACTGCACCACACGGGACACATCCTCTATATACTACACCACACGGGACACATCCTCTATATACTGCACCACACGGGACACATCCTCTATATACTACACCACACTGGACACATCCTCTGTATACTACACCACACGGGACACATCCTCTGTATACTGCACCACACGGGACACATCCTCTATATACTACACCACACGGGACACATCCTCTATATACTACACCACACGGGACACATCCTCTATATACTGCACCACACGGGACACATCCTCTATATACTACACCACACGGGACACATCCTCTATATACTACACCACACGGGACACATCCTCTATATACTACACCACACGGGACACATCCTCTATATACTACACCACACGGGACACATCCTCTATATACTACACCACACGGGACACATCCTCTATATACTGCACCACACGGGACACATCCTCTATATACTGCACCGCACGGGACACATCCTCTATATACTGCACCGCACGGGACACATCCTCTATATACTGCACCGCACGGGACACATCCTCTATATACTACACCGCACGGGACACATCCTCTATATACTCCACCTCACGGGACACATCCTCTATATACTGCACCACACTGGACACATCCTCTGTATACTACACCACACGGGACACATCCTCTATATACTGCACCACACGGGACACATCCTCTATATACTACACCACACGGGACACATCCTCTATATACTACACCACACGGGACACATCCTCTATATGCTGCACCACACGGGACACATCCTCTATATACTACACCACACATCCTCTATATACTACACCACACGGGACACATCCTCTATATACTACACCACACGGGACACATCCTCTATATACTACACCACACGGGACACATCCTCTATATACTGCACCACACGGGACACATCCTCTATATACTACACCACACATCCTCTATATACTACACCACACGGGACACATCCTCTATATACTACACCACACGGGACACATCCTCTATATACTACACCACGCATCCTCTATATACTACACCACACGGGACACATCCTCTATATACTACACCACACATCCTCTATATACTACACCACACGGGACACATCCTCTATATACTACACCACACGGGACACATCCTCTATATACTACACCACACATCCTCTATATACTGCACCACACGGGACACACCCTCTATATACTACACCACACGGGACACATCCTCTATATACTACACCACACATATATACTACACCACACATCCTCTATATACTGCACCACACGGGACACATCCTCTATATACTGCACCACACATATATACTACACCACACATCCTCTATATACTGCACCACACGGGACACATCCTCTATATACTACACCACACGGGACACATCCTCTATATACTACACCACACGGGACACATCCTCTATATACTACACCACACGGGACACATCCTCTATATACTGCACCACACGGGACACATCCTCTATATACTGCACCGCACGGGACACATCCTCTATATACTGCACCGCACGGGACACATCCTCTATATACTGCACCGCACGGGACACATCCTCTATATACTGCACCGCACGGGACACATCCTCTATATACTACACCGCACGGGACACATCCTCTATATACTACACCACACGGGACACATCCTCTATATACTACACCACACGGGACACATCCTCTATATACTGCACCACACTGGACACATCCTCTGTATACTACACCACACGGGACACATCCTCTATATACTGCACCACACGGGACACATCCTCTATATACTACACCACACGGGACACATCCTCTATATACTACACCACACGGGACACATCCTCTATATACTACACCACACGGGACACATCCTCTATATGCTGCACCACACGGGACACATCCTCTATATACTACACCACGCATCCTCTATATACTACACCACACGGGACACATCCTCTATATACTACACCACACGGGACACATCCTCTATATACTACACCACACGGGACACATCCTCTATATACTGCACCACACGGGACACATCCTCTATATACTACACCACACATCCTCTATATACTACACCACACGGGACACATCCTCTATATACTACACCACACGGGACACATCCTCTATATACTACACCACGCATCCTCTATATACTACACCACACGGGACACATCCTCTATATACTACACCACACATCCTCTATATACTACACCACACGGGACACATCCTCTATATACTACACCACACGGGACACATCCTCTATATACTACACCACACATCCTCTATATACTGCACCACACGGGACACACCCTCTATATACTACACCACACGGGACACATCCTCTATATACTACACCACACATCCTCTATATACTGCACCACACGGGACACACCCTCTATATACTACACCACACGGGACACATCCTCTATATACTATACCACACGGGACACGTCCTCTATATACTACACCACACGGGACACGTCCTCTATATACTACACCACACGGTACACATCCTCTATATACTACACCACACGGGACACATCCTCTATATACTACACCACACATCCTCTATATACTGCACCACACGGGACACATCCTCTATATACTACACCACACATCCTCTATATACTACACCACACGGGACACATCCTCTATATACTACACCACACATCCTCTATATACTGCACCACACGGGACACATCCTCTATATACTACACCACACATCCTCTATATACTGCACCACACGGGACACATCCTCTATATACTACACCACACATCCTCTATATACTGCACCACACGGGACACACCCTCTATATACTACACCACACGGGACACATCCTCTATATACTATACCACACGGGACACGTCCTCTATATACTACACCACACGGGACACGTCCTCTATATACTACACCACACGGTACACATCCTCTATATACTACACCACACGGGACACATCCTCTATATACTACACCACACATCCTCTATATACTGCACCACACGGGACACATCCTCTATATACTACACCACACATCCTCTATATACTGCACCACACGGGACACACCCTCTATATACTGCACCACACGGGACACACCCTCTATATACTACACCACACATCCTCTATATACTACACCACACGGGACACATCCTCTATATACTACACCACACATCCTCTATATACTGCACCACACGGGACACACCCTCTATATACTATACCACACGGGACACGTCCTCTATATACTACACCACACGGGACACATCCTCTATATACTATACCACACGGGACACGTCCTCTATATACTACACCACACGGGACACGTCCTCTATATACTACACCACACGGTACACATCCTCTATATAGTACACCACACATCCTCTATATACTACACCACACGGGACACATCCTCTATATACTACACCACACGGGACACATCCTCTATATACTACACCACACGGGACACATCCTCTATATACTACACCACACGGGACACACCCTCTATATACTACACCACACATCCTCTATATACTACACCACACGGGACACATCCTCTATATACTACACCACACATCCTCTATATACTGCACCACACGGGACACACCCTCTATATACTATACCACACGGGACACATCCTCTATATACTACACCACACGGGACACATCCTCTATATACTATACCACACGGGACACGTCCTCTATATACTACACCACACGGGACACGTCCTCTATATACTACACCACACGGTACACATCCTCTATATAGTACACCACACGGGACACATCCTCTATATACTACACCACACGGGACACATCCTCTATATACTACACCACACGGGACACATCCTCTATATACTACACCACACGGGACACATCCTCTATATACTACACCACACATCCTCTATATACTACACCACACGGGACACATCCTCTATATACTACACCACACGGGACACATCCTGTATATACTACACCACACATCCTCTATATACTACACCACACGGGACACATCCTCTATATACTACACCACACGGGACACATCCTCTATATACTACACCACACGGGACACATCCTCTATATACTACACCACACGGGACACGTCCTCTATATACTACACCACACGGGACACATCCTCTATATACTACACCACACTGGACACATCCTCTATATACTACACCACACATCCTCTATATACTACACCACACGGGACACATCCTCTATATACTACACCACACGGGACACATCCTCTATATACTACACCACACGGGACACATCCTCTATATACTACACCACACATCCTCTATATACTACACCACACGGACACATCCTCTATATACTGCACCACACGGGACACATCCTCTATATACTACACCACACATCCTCTATATACTACACCACACATCCTCTATATACTACACCACACGGGACACATCCTCTATATACTACACCACACGGGACACATCCTCTATATACTACACCACACGGGACACATCCTCTATATACTACACCACACGGGACACATCCTCTATATACTACACCACACGGGACACATCCTCTATATACTACACCACACGGGACACATCCTCTATATACTACACCACACGGGACACATCCTCTATATACTACACCACACGGGACACATCCTCTATATACTACACCACACGGGACACATCCTCTATATACTACACCACACGGGACACATCCTCTATATACTACACCACACGGGACACATCCTCTATATACTACACCACACCGGACACATCCTCTATATACTGCACCACGCATCCTCTATATACTGCACCACACGGGACACGTCCTCTATATACTACACCACACGGGACACGTCCTCTATATACTACACCACACGGGACACGTCCTCTATATACTACACCACACGGGACACGTCCTCTATATACTACACCACACCGGACACATCCTCTATATACTACACCACGCATCCTCTATATACTGCACCACACGGGACACGTCCTCTATATACTACACCACACGGGACACGTCCTCTATATACTACACCACACGGGACACGTCCTCTATATACTACACCACACGGGACACGTCCTCTATATACTACACCACACGGGACACGTCCTCTATATACTACACCGCACGGGACACATCCTCTATATACTACACCGCACAGGAGAGGTTACGCGTTCATTGTCCGTTTTGGTACTTTATTACATATGATGTATTTGTTTTTTCTCAGGGATCTCTCCCTGTTTCGTGGTGAATGGATTAGATGTATCCGCCTTCTCCAAACTTCATTTTCCTCCATTATTTCATGGAAGCCTCAGGATCCAGGAAAAATGACCGAACCCCCAAAATACCTGCTTGTAACCTGGGGTGGAGGGACAGAGTCAATAGAGATGGCAGGACAGGAGGTCGGAGCGGCAATGACAGAAGAGCGCGCTCTGCTGGATACGTTGGGGCAAAGGGAGGAATCATTAAAATCACAAATTGAGGCTCTGCAGCTGGAAGTGGAAACTAAAACCTCATCTGTGCAGATACTAGAAGGGGAACGGGAATCACTTAGGTCTCGGTATGAGGCAGCAGAGCGAGAAGCCAACTTGCTGAAGCTTCAAATGGTGGCAACAGAAAAAGGAGCAAGCGCAACAAGGTTACATCTGGAGACAGCACAAGAAGAAGCGAGCGCGATGAGGACGCGGCTGGTAACGGCGGAGCAGGAATCAAGCATGCTGAGGGAACAGCTGGTAACGGCGGAGCAGGAATCAAGCATGCTGAGGGAACAGCTGGTAACGGCGGAGCAGGAAGCGAGCACGATGAGGGAACAGCTGGTAACGGCGGAGCAGGAATCAAGCATGTTGAGGGAACAGCTGGCGGCCACGGAGCAGGAAGCGAGTGCGATGAGGACACTGCTGGTGACATCGGGGCTGGAAGCGAGCACGCTGAGGGAACAGCTGGTGGCTGCGGAGCAGGAAGCGAGCGCGATGAGGGAACAGCTGGCGGCTACGGAGCAGGAAGCGAGCGCGATGAGGGAACAGCTGGCGGCTACGGAGCAGGAAGCGAGCGTGATGAGGACACTGCTGGTGACATCGGGGCAGGAAGCGAGCATTATGAAGTCAGAACTGGAGGTGAATTTGCAGCAGGACATAACTACACGGCAGGGAAACGTGATGGCATTGCTTTCTGTGACTCCACATCAGGGCGGTAATGTGGTGATGTTGCCTCTGGTGCCGGCTGCACAGGAACCTAGCGTGATGACATCACTACTGGAGACGACGCTTCCAGGCTCTCTGTCACCACCGCTAGAATCAACTCCGCTGATGACCTCACTGCTAGAGACCACGCCTCTGGAAACCAGCAAGATGATGTCACTTCTGCAGATAGCGCGGCAGGGAGCTGGGTCCGGACAGGAAGTCAATTTAATAGACATTTCCCAATCACAATTTGTAACGACAAAACAAGACACATCAAGGTCACGTCTGGAGTCGGAGGTAAAGTCACTGGATTCATTAATGGTCCAACTGGAGGCCTCGCGGCAGGAAGTGCGATCGCTGGAGATAAAGGTGCAGTTCTCAGAACAGGACGCAGGGACGCACCGAGGACGCGCTGGAGCGTTGCAAGAAGAAGTCTGCTCTTTGAGGGCGGAGCTGCAGGAGTGTTCCGAGAAGGCGGAGCTTCTGAGGTCACGCCTGACCGCGCATGACCTGGAGGAAGAGTCGCGGCTTCAGAGTATGGAGCGGGATCTTCGGGACGCGCAGTGAGTGCAGCTTCCAGTCTCTATAATCAACTGTTTCCAGACTGTATAATTAGCCATGTAAATGTTATGGTCTTGTGCTAAATTTCTGGCGTCCCCTTCTCTTATCGCCCGTTCTGTTGCTTTATCCCCTACACAATGTATGATGGCTGATTTCTTCAGCCATGATGTGCCTATAACAGCTACGGGTGGAGCGGAGCTTCCCTGCGGCTGTTAACCTGTTAGATCAATCTCTGACACCAGGATTAAACCAGTGTAGGTGGGAGAGCCTCATGCCACGCTTCCATCAGCACACCAGTGACATGATGGCGGAGCTCCGATGGCATGCCATGACAGCCGGGGGTCTGCTGTTTACCCCCGTTCCTGTCGTTGCAATTCTCTTGTGAATGCTAAGGTCGATGTTCATAGGAGATGTTGATTTTCACTATACAAAGCAGTGCTAAAGCCCTGTATGTGTAGCACAGGAGATCGGGTGATCGCAACTTCAAGTCCCCTAAGGGGAATATTGGAGACGGTAAAAAGTGAACTTTAAAAATATAATTTTTTTTTTTTGAAAGCTAATCACACCCCTTTTACCTCACTGAAAATAGAACAAAGAAATACACATTTCGGTATGACTGCATTAAGAAATATCCAATCTATCAAAATATAAAATAAATTAATCCAATCCGAAAACGGCATAATGAAAAAAAAAATAAAAAAACCCTGAATTTAGTTTTTTGTACGCCGCAACATTGTGATAAAAGGTGATCAAAACATCATTTCTTCCCCTAAAATATATCAATAAAAATGTCAGGGCGCAAAAATGAAGCCCTCACACAGCCCCAGATCCCAAAAAATGGAAACACTACGGGTCTCGGAAAATTGCAACAAAAGCAAAAATGTTTTTCTTACAAATTACCACATCTTTTTTTTTTCACCACGTAAATAAAAGAAAACTGTACATGTTTGGTATCTACGAACTCGTACTGACCCGGGAAATCATATTGGCAGGTCAGTTTTAGCATTTAGTGAACATGGTAAATAAAAAATAATAATAATAATAAACAGTTGGGGAATTGCTCACTTTTTTTTTACAATTCCAACACATTTGGATTTTATTTCCCCTTTTTCCAGTACACCATGGTGTCAGTGAAAAGGAAACTCGTCAGGCAAAAAACTATTCCCTATACGGCTATGGAGACAGAAAAATAACAGTTATGGCTATTGGAAGAAGGGGAGGAAAAAATATGGAAAATCGCCCTAGGGTGAAGGGATTAACAAACGGTCCCTCGTGGATTCTTAGAGAAGTTGTCCAGGTGTTTGGCTCTTAACATATTATTTGGAGCGCCCAAACTTTTGCATAAGACGGTGTAAATGAATGAAAACTTGCATCTTTGTTTTGAGGGAAGGGAAATTGGTCATCACATAGTGCAGTGAGGGGGAAGAGGTGAGCTGTGACATCCCCCTAATGTGAGAGCACCCTTACCTTCTCTCTGCTCTGCTCCATTTAGTCTGCGGTCTCTTGATGCCGTGGAGTCCGAGCGCTCTGATCTACTCCATGATCTAGTTCTGCTGCGGGAGGAGCTGCTACGCTCTCGTCTAGAGGCCGACCTCTCTCGGGATGAAATGTCCGGCTTGCAGGACGCTCTCCACAAGGTGACACCTCCACACGTGGGCATTGTTACCAGATTATGTCCAGAGTTGTACAGGTTTTTTTGCATGTTTTGCTACTTTTTTGTAGGTAATCAATATATACTTTATTGAAGACATAATTAAAAAATATATACATATATATAGTGGCCTTATTTATGTCGGAATGACTACACGGGAGCTTCGGAGAAGGTTTCGCGAACACGTCTTGGATATTAAGGGGGCGTTGACCGTGGATGACCCTCTCAGACTAAAACCCATCCCAAGGCATTTTAAGGCCCTACATGGTTGTGATCCCAACGGTTTGCGCATTAAAGGTATTGATCGGATTTTTTTGGGACAGAGAGGTGGCAATTGGAAGAAGATGCTGGCCCAGAGGGAAACTAGATGGATTTACAAACTGGATACCATCACACCTCTGGGCCTTAATGATCACAACAGTTATGCTCCTTTCCTGCCTGTTTAGTCCTTTGGGATTGGGTTCTGGATATGTTTATGTTTTTGTTCTCGGATATTGTATTTGATCGATTTCTCTTGCCTGTTCTTTTTTGGATTTGGTTTTTTAGCTGGTTTTATGTATATATTTTTTAATTATGTCTTCAATAAAGTATATATTGATTTTATTCGTGGTTTGAAGGATGACTCTTTTGGTGGATTTTCAGTTGTTATTCCCTTCATGATCTATATATTGGATACCTCTAGGTGTTGTCTGTCTTTTTTGTAGGTAGAAAAGCAGATGGCAGAGCTGCTGGTGGAGCAGAGCCGACACAAGGCCGAGGTGGACAACCTGCGAGATGCCACGGCTAAGATGGGCGACCTGAACCGAGCCTTGTCCTTGGATAAGCTGGGACTGAACAGTCTCCTGCAGCAGGTAAAGAAAATGCATCCAGTGTAAGCTGCGGCTGCAATGTATATTAAATGTCTAGACCTGGACTCACATTTCAGCGCAGGATGAATGAGGCGAAACTTTAGAGATGTGGAAAATCCTATATTGTTTAACTTTTCAGTTAAATGGTTGAACCTGAACTACCGCTGCTTATCGACCCTGCGGGCTGAGTGATGAGGGTCATTGCAGCCTCGATGCGTTCAGTCAACTTTACAGGGAAGATTTACTCTTCATTTTGGTTCCCCAGAGAGATAAAGAGCTGGAGACTGTCCGAGAAATCCTCCACGAGTCGCAGAGGGAGTTGATGACGGCTCGGCAGCATTTGCAGCAATGTGAGGAGGAACGTTCCCATCAGACGGCAGAGCTCACCCAGGGGCGACTACTCCTGCAGGACGCAGAAATGGCGAGGGAGATGCTGGAGAGCGAGCTGTCGTACGTCCGGGGGGAGAGGGAGACGCTGCAGACTCAGCTTAAACTGGTGAATGGAAGCATCACTAATTGTTTAAACAAAGCTGGATTATAACGAATTGCTGCAATGGTTTCCACATTTTAAATGCTTAGTACATGAGCCGCTGCTCGACATGTGCAGGTAGGGAGAGTAGGTCTGCTGTGACATCACATATTGTCTCGACAGGACATGTTAGTGGAAAAAAAAAAAACAAGAAGAAGAAATTACATTGTTTAAACAACAGTTCTTTTCAGTTTATACACTGCCTCTTCCATGACCTATTGATTTACATTTACAATGGCCTATGAGACTTTCTTTTTTGATGGAGGGAGCAGGTATCATTTTCAGATGACGACCTCTTTCAAAGAGGATAGGTGAGATCTTGTGGATCGGTGGGGGGGCATTACCAGCGTATCCTGAGAATGGGGCTTCCAAATGCCCAATTGCAGCCAGTGGTGTACAACCACCACTCCGTTCCAATACAATCTCATGGGTAAACCTGATGAATCTATAATGATGGTAAGGGTGCACTTACAGTGCATTATGGTGGCCATTATACAATCACCAATTGTTTACATGTAAGATGTTAGGTGGTTGTTTAATAGCGTCTCATGCGCATAGATTGATTTCTTTAATGCGATCGTGCTGTGCGTATAAGCTGTCATTGTTCTCAGCAGCACAGGACCTGTTTACACAGGACAATGTGCTGCCAAGTGATTATTTTTAAGCAAGCTCATTCATCTGTTTCTGCATACCTGAATGCTCGTTTTCCAGTTCAGCCAGTGCAACTGCACCACAAAGCAAGGATGCAGCCTCTTCCCATCCTTAATATTATCTGGAATCAGTTCTCTGTTTTTAACTAATTTATTTGATAGGAAAGTGAGAACCTGAGGAAAGATCAGGACAGGTTCTCACAAGAGGCAGAGGCCTTGAATCGAGAAACGTCCACACTGAAAGTACAACTTGGAGTAACTGGGAGAGCGTGTCAGGAACTGCAAGAACAGCTCCGAGACCTCCAGTAAGACAAGGACACATCGTGTCATGGTGCATTTCCCTCTTTTGTCACATCTTATAATATCTTCAGCATTTCATGTTTTTATTTCTCAGAAAGGTGAAAGAATCTCTGGAAAGGTCATTATTTGCATCTCAGGAGAGATCATCTGAGCTGGAGATTACATACCGCCAACTAGAGCTGGAAGTGCAGACAATCAGTCAGTCTAAGAAAACGGTCCGAGGTAAGAGTCCTTGTCCTACTTGTTCGGAAAACATTCGCCAATCTTAAATTCGGCACAAACGTTGAACATTTGGATTTGTGTTCAAATTCCCAAGCTTTTTCCCTAAAAATCGTCAACAGGTAGCCAAATGATCGAGTTCACCTAAAGCTCTTTCGGACGTCAGTTTTTCCAGTAGCAGCACGGGCGCAAAACGTCCCGCACATGTGCACACTCGTGACACACGGATGACATCCATGTGTCTTCAGTGTGACACGAATCGGCCATGCTGTTCGCACTGTTCCCTGGCATAGGGTGCTTAAGTGAAGACCGCTTACGTCACTGTCCCCTGCTTGTGCTGCAATGTTGAGAGTTGCATTCACCTGTTTACAGCAAGAGCAGGCGGCGGATGATGGGATTATTCATCCGCTGCCTCCTGCGCTATAAATAAATGAATACAAAAAAAATGTTGGATTCTCCTGTATTTTTGATAACCAGCCAGGCAAAACTGACAGCTGCGGGCTGCAACCCTCTGCTGTCAGCTTCCGCAAGGCTGATTATCAAGAACAGAGGGATCCCCAAGCTGTATTTTTTAATTATTTAAATAAATAATTTAAAAAAACGGCTTGGGGGTCCCCCATATTTGACATCCAGCTAATCTAAAACTGACAGGGCGGGAAGCTTGTATTCTCAAACTGGAGAGGGGCTATGGATATTGCCCCCCCAGCCTAAAAATAACATCCCGGCTCTTCCCATCTAACTTGTGGCAGTGCCAAGTGGGGTTCATATTTGTGGGTTTGATGTCACTTTTGTATCGTCCAGTGATATCAAGAACACTGGTTAGTAATGGAGAGGCATCTATAAAACGCCTATCAATTATAATCAATCCTATAGTTATATTGTAAATAAAGACATAGCCAGAATAAAGTCATTTAATTGAAAGAATGACACAAACTCCTTTAATGAACCTAAATTAAAAGAATGACACAAACTCCTTTAATGAACCTAAATTAAACCATACTCGCGTCATCGCCCAGTCCACAGAAGCCATGGTCTACTGTAACAGAATTAAAATAATAAACAACAATATTCCTTACATGTCCACCAAGAAGATAATAGTCCATTTGGCCGAGACGTGTCTAGCAGGTAAAGAATATTGTGGTTTATTTTAATTCTGTGGACTGGACGATGACGTGTCTGCTTTAATTTAGTTTCATTAAAGGAGTGTGTGTCATTCTTTCAATTAAAGGACTTTATTCTGGGTGTATGTTGTTTTTTTAAAATACAATATCACTATGGGGTTAGTAATAGGAGCGTCTTATAGACACATCTCCATTACTAACCTCTGGGCTTGATGTCACCTGACAATACAAAGGTGACATCAACCCCCCAACTATCACCCGACTTTCCAATGCACCAGGGCTCTGCCCACTTGCGCCATTTCTAGGGTGGCTGAGAGCTGATCTTTTTAGTCTGGGAGGGGGACAATATCCATGGCCCCTTCCTAGGCTATTAATATCAGCCCGCAGCTGTCTGCCTAGCTTTTGCTAGTTATTAAATATAGGGGGATCCTACGTCATTTTTTTTTTTTGAGGGGGTCCCCCATTTTAATCACCAGGAAAGGTTAAGTATACAGCTGTGAGCTGATATTAATAGCCTGGAAACCTTTGAGTATTGTCTCTTTGCCAGAAAATTAACATCAACCCCCAGCCGTTGGCTTTCCCTCTGCTAATTATGTAAATTACAGGGTAGCCCTACATGTTTTGTTTTCCAATTACTTTTTTTAATTGTCAACAAGAACAGTAATGTCACCTGAGTTCATAGCAGCTGTTTCTTTGCAATTACCAGTGCCGGACTGATGAAGGGCCGCTAGTCCGGCATTCAACAGTTCGGCACTGGAGCTACCGCAAGACCCGGTGGCTTGAACTCGGGTAACCTTTCAGGTTATGAAAACTTGAAGTGTTCCAGCTCCTTCAATAAAATCCAGAATTTATTCAATACAGACTAAAACATGTTGAAGGCTCCAGAACCGCATTTAAACAGGGGAGGTACAGCGACGCGTTTCGATCGCCAATTGATCTTTCTCACAGCTGTGATAATCGCTCAGCGATCGAAACGCTGTAACTCCCTCGTTTGAATGCGGTTCTGGAGCCTTCAACATGTTTTAATGTGTATTGAATAAATTCTGGATTTTTTGAAGGAGCTGGAACCCTTCAAGTTTTTATTGCTAACCATGTCAAGACAAGACACGAGTTCCGTGCACCTGCTGTGGCTGTCGGTGAGCTGGCTTTATTTTCCATAACCTTTCAGGTTACCAGAGTTCAAAGCCACCGGGTCTCCCCACAGCTGCGAGGCTCAGAAACTCCATATGAAACTTTGAGGGACATTTTAAGGTTACTGAAGTTTCCAGCTGCTGTAACAACACTTGAAGGCTGTGAACTAAGGTTACCTTAAGTGTTTATTTTACTGTAATTGTTAATAAATAAAGAAATAAATGAAAAAACTGCATGGGATCCCCCGTAATTTTCAGGGAAAGCCGACCACTTATGGATGCCTCTCCATCTCTAAGCTGTGGGCTTGATGTCACCAGACAATACAAAGGTGACAACCCCTCAAATATGAACCCCACTTGCCACCACCACAGGGCAAATGGGAAGAGTAGGGTAAAGCACCGGAATTGGTGCCCTTTCTGGGGTAGCTGATGGCTGTTTTATTTAGGCTGGGGGGGGGTCTATATCTATGGCCCCTTACCAGCCTGAGAATACCAACCTACAGCAGTCAGCTTTAGCTTGGCTGGTTGTCAAATGTCTCTATTATTGATAACCAGCCTAGCTAAAGCTGACAGCTGAGGGTTGCAGCCTGCAGCTGTCAGTTTTGCCTGGCTGGTTATAAAAAATACAGGGGAACCCACATTCATTTTTTTTGTTTTAATTATTTATAGCACAGTTGATGGGTCAATTGATTCTACTGTTCCTGATGTCTGCCCCTAATTTGAGCTGCTTTTGTCCCCCCCCCCCCCCCCCCCGAAGGTGTTGTCTATGCCATTGGTTTTGCCTCCCATTGACTTGAATGGTGATTGAATATAACCGAACCTTGAAAGGTTCGCTCATCTCTAGTTGGGAGACTGTTACTTATCGGGGGCTTTCTGAATTTGTTACAGATGAGCTCTCTCTCTTGTATACTGAGCAGGACGTCTTACAGAAAAGATGTCTTGCTCTTTCTCAGAAATTGTCTGACTTGGAAGCCGAGAAGAAGGCGGAAACATTACGGAAAGGAGAGCTGGAATTAAACTTGGTAAGGTACCACTTAAACTGGTATTGAATACCAATTGCAAAATCCCTTGCGTGAAGAGAACTGGTCCACTGCTGAGTGCACATTGTCTAAGAGAAGTCTCCTAGATAACGATTGGACCAGAGTTTTTCTTTCTCGACACAGAGCTCTCAGGATTTGTGGGGGTCCCAGCAGTTGGATCCCCACTACTTATGTTATCCTCTATGCTATTGATAGAGGTTATTTTCTGTATACCTTTTCCCCAAATTAAAGCCGGACATAAGTATGAAAAGGAAAAATAAAAATCTTGCAGATCCCACAGGCAATCTAATGTTTGAGGGCAGCCTGACACATTGATGCCAGCCAGCCAAATGAATCAATTCATGGTTAGTAATATTTCTTAACATTGATTTCTTTCAGGAAGGATTAAAAGACTGTCTGAAGCAAGAAAAGAGCCTGAGACAGGTTGCTGAAGAGCGGGTAGATGAGCTGGAGGAAGAGAAGAAGACTGAGGTGGATAAAGTAACCAACTTACAGAAGGAATTGGAAAAAGAAGTTTCTGAGCTCAGGGGCCACCTAGCGAATTGTCAGTCGGAGAAAGAGGCAGCAATAGAAAACTTGGAGCGTCAAGTAATAGAGAAAAGAGAACAGAATCGTGAAATGGAGATGATCAAAAAGACCTTAAAAGACTGTCAGGAAGAAAAAGAGAAAGCTCTTGATGCGTTAGAAAGCCAAGCAGATAATTTAGAAGAGATGGAGAGGCAAATTATAGAACTCCGAGAGAATATTGAAGAGTGTAACGAGGAGAAGGAGACAGCTTTGACTTCAGCCGCTCAACTCCAGTTGACTGTGCAAGAAAGAGAACGTGAAATCAAGGCTTCTAAAGAGGATATAGTGAGACTCCTACAAGAGAAGGAGGCAGTGGTCACGGAGTTACAACAGAAGATCCAAAGTTGTAAGGAGGCTGAGCTGCAAATGTCAATCTTGGCAAAGCGTCTTGGAGAGTGTGATGTTCAGAAAGAGCTTGCACTGAAAGCAGAAGAAGACAATCGCCTGAATATAGCAGAGAAGGAGCGGCAAGTTGATACTCTGAACGAAAAGTTGAGCGTTGTTCTAGAAGAAAAGGAAGTGGTCTTTCAGCAGTTGTCTGTGGAAACTTCCACGGCAGAGCAGAAACAGTTGGCTCTAAAAGAGCTTCTCAGACAATGTCAGGAAGAGCAAGAAACCAAGGTGAACTCATTGTGGCAAAATGTAAGGGAGCTGGAAAAGGAGATGGAGAATCTAAAGGCCGAGAAGGCGAAGACACTTGAAGAAGTAGCCCATCAAACCATAATGTTAAAAGAGAGGGACTCTCTGATTGAATCTTTCCGATCTAGAATTGTGGAGTGCGAATTAGAGAAAGACCAGTTAGCTGAAAATTATAAGGAGTGTAAAGAAAACGTAGCTAGACTGAAAGAGACTATTAAAGCATATATAGAGGAGAAAGAGAAGTTGTCTAGATTATTGCAATCTCAAACCGAAAAGGTTAAGGAAAGAGAGAGGGAGATGAGAGTTTTGAAGGAATTTTTGTCTAATGCTCAAAAAGAAAAAGAAATGGTCTGTAATGACTTAGAATTCCACAAAAATACTTTGAAAGAAAGAGGTAAAGATTACGAAGAGCTGGAACGAACACTACAAGACAGCCAGCAAGAGAAGGAACATCATAGACTAACTGAAGAGCAGCAGAAGAAAGAGATTTTGAGCTTGGAAGAGACGTTACAGAGGTGCCAACATGATAAATCTCTGGTAGAAGCCAGAATAGAACAGTTGCTGTCTCAGAAAGACAACCTGGAGAAGCAAGCGAAAATAGAGGAAGAACTGCTCAAGGGAAAAGTGATTGAATATTCTCAGTCCTTAAAGAAAAAAGAACTGGAGGTTGAAGTTTTGGAAGAGAAGTATGAGCAAGAGCGAGAAACCATGAATACGAGACTCAAAGCGCTTTCACGCTCTTTAAAAGAAAATGAAAAAGAATTGCAGGAACGGAAAAGACTTGAGAACGAGAATAGAGACCTGGAGAGAGAACTTTCTGAGATCTTGTATGAGAGGCAAGTGGTCGAGGAACTGAGGGAAAGAGACAGCAAATCTTTTAATGAAAAGTTACAAGATCTTTCCCGAACCCTGCTAGAGAAAGAGGCAGAGGCTGATGAGGAGAGGATGCAGTTAAGCAGGGTTAACATTAACTTGGATGCTAGAGTCAAAGATCTGTTACACATCCTGGAAGAAAAAGACATCCAAGAGCAAGAAAATAAGGAAAAAATACGAGATCTGAAGCAAGAACTTGAGCAAGTTCAATATTTTCTGGTAGAAAAGCAACGAGAGGTAGAAGACTCGAAAATCCAGAGTGATCAAGAGATAATGACTCTAAATCAGCATGTTGAAGAACTGACTCGAGGGCTTGCCGACCAAGGGATCCTGTTTGAGGAGAGAGAAGGGCACTTAAAATCTTTGCAAATTAGAATAGACCAATTGGGTCAGGAGTTAATGGAGAAAGCTATTGAATCTGAACAAGGAGAAGAAGACAGATCAGAATTACAGAAATGGGTGACAGAACTTTCCCAGGCTCTTATTGGAGAGATATCTCCAGTGCAAAAAGATTATAAAGCTTTAATCGATAGGCTAAAATTACTTGGAAAAGCTCTGAGAGAGAGAGAGCGACAGTGCGAAGATGAAAAAACGGATCTAAACAGTTTGAGAGAGAGAGTAGCAAAACTTTCTCAAGTTCTTGTGGAAAGAGAACATGAATTAGAAGAAGCAGAAGATAAGATGAAATCACTGAGAGAGAAGATAACCGAACTGCAAGAAGTTATCGAAAAGAAAGAAGATGAAGTGAGAAATGAGGAGCTGAAGAGCGAGGGCGAGAAGTCAATGTTGAGACAGAGTGTATCTCAGCTATCTCACAATCTTTCGGAGAAGAAGTTGGATATAGAAGAGAAGGAAGTTGAAATTAAGTTCCTGAAAGATAAGATCGAAGAATTGAGGCAAGTTATGTCGGACAAGGATCAGGAACTACGAGAGAGAAAAAGCTTTATCGAGCTGGAAAATAAGTCTCAAAACAGGAGAATATCAGAACTGTCTCAAGCTTTAACAGAAAAGGAAAAGGAAACCGATAATAAAGATCTAAAAATGATATCTCTGGGAGACAAGATAGCAGAGCTTAAAAAAGCTTTAATAAGTAAGGAACATGAGGTCGAAGAGGTGCTAACAAGGGGTGAACATGAAAAAAAGGAGCTTAAAGAAAAAATGGCAAAACTTTCACAGACCTTAGCCGAGAGAAGCCGGGATGCGGAATTTGTAAGGGCAGAGAGAAAATTATTGAAAAGTAAGATAGAAGAACTCGAAGAACAGTTGGTAGAAAAGGAAAGACAGATTGCTGAAGATAAGGAATCTCAGAGACAAAAATTTACAAAACTTACCAGGTCTTTAATAGAAAAAAATGAAGAGAATGATGAGAAAGAGATGGAGATTAATCTTTTGAAAGAAAAGATTGAAGAAGTGCGACAACTTTTATGTGTAAAAGAAGAAAATAATAAAGATGAAGAACATAAACACGAGATAGAGGTGCAAAATCTGAGAAAAAGAGTTGCAGAGCTTTCATTATCTCTGACCGGAAAGGAAAGGGAAGCCGATAACAAAGATCTAAAAATTACATCTCTTGAAGAAAAGATGTCAGAGCTTCATCGTGTTTTAGTAAGTAAGGAACATGAGCTCGAAGAGGCGATAACAAGGGGTGAACATGAGATTAAAGATGTAAGACAACAAACAGCAGAACTTTCAAAGGCTTTATTCAAGAGCAGCGAGGATGCAGAATTTGCAAGGGCTCAGACAAAATTATTGAAAAGTAAGATAGAAGAACTCGAACAGTTGACAGAAAAAGAAAGAGAAATGAATGATAAAGAAAGACAGATTGCACAATATGAGGAATCTCAAATACAGAGATTCACAGAACTTACTCAGTCTTTAGTAGAAAAGAGTGAAGATAATGCCAATAAGGAGATGCAAATGAAGCTTCTGAAAGAAAAGATCAAAGAACTGCAACAACTTCTGTGTGCAAAGGAAGAAAAAAATAAGGATGAAGAACGGCAACATGAAGAAGAGATGCATAATTTGAGTAGAAAAGTTGCCGATCTTACGTCGTCCCTAATCGAAAGGAGGAGGGAAGCAGATGAGGTAAATACTATGAAGGAAACCATAGAAGAATTTAAGGTTCTGCTTACAAATAAGGAGCTAGAGAGAAAATCTGAGAGAAGAAAGTGCGATGAAGAAAGGAACACTCAACAGCAGAGGGTAAGGGAAGTTACCAAGGCTCTGGCCGAAAAGGATCAAGAATCTGATATGGCGAAACTTGAGGTGACATCGCTGAAACGTAAGATAGAAGAGCTCAGACAAGTCATACTGGTGAAAGAAGAAAAGATTCAGGCAGAAAATAGAATTAGTGACGGAGAGAAGACATCCTTAACGCAAAGGATGAAAGAAATGTCCATAGTTTTACTGGAGAAGGAACAAGAGGCTGCGGATATGAAATTAGAAATGAAATATCTTAGAGATCGGCTTGAAGAAATTGGGCAAGTCTTAGTAAATAAGGACGAAGAACTCGAGGTGCAAAGAAGACACAATGAAGAAGAAAAGAAAGTCACGAAGGAGAGAATTAAGAGCTTATCTCAGTCTTTATTAGAGAGAGACCATGAAGCAGATCAGACCAAGATGGAGGTGAATTCTCTTAGAGTGAAGATAGAAGAACCGAGGAGGAAAGGAACCATGGTCCATGAAGATATAATGGATGAACAAAAGACAATTATGAGCCAAAGAGTGGAAAAACTTTCCTTAAATGTAAAGGAGAAAGAACGAGAAGCCGATGCTCTTAAAGCAGAGTTGGCATTTCTGAGAGATAAGGTAGGAGAACTAAAACAAGCTTTGACTCATAAGGAGCAAGAAATTCAAGAGAAGGAATTACAGAGGGAAACCGAAAAGAAAAATTTAACAGAAAGAGTGACCGATCTCACTCAAACTTTAGGAAATAAAGTAAGAGAAGTAGAAGAAATGGCAGGAAATATGGAGTCCTTAAAAGAAGGGAGAAAGCAAGTTGAACAGGCTCTGAAAGAGGAAGAAAGGAAATTGATAAATGAGATAAGATCACATGAGATGGAAAAGACAACCATGCAAAATAAAATAGTTGAACTATCACAAGCTTTGACAGAAAAGGAAGTAGAAGCAGAAGGCCTGGAAGGGCAGATGAAACGTCTGATGGAACAGATAGAGCAGCTAGGACAAAGCTTGGTAGAAAAAGAGCGACAGTGCAAGATACATGATGAAGAGAGAAATGTCCTAAGGCAGAAATCATTACAATTTGTTCATGCCACAGACGAAAGGAAAGAAGATGTTATGGATATTGAGAAGGATGCTTTGACTCTGGAGATTGACGTATTTGGACAAGTCATAACAGATAAAGGCCAAGACATACGACAGAAAACCGAAGACGAAGAAACATCTTCTAGGGAGATTCTGGAGATGAAATATAAAGGTTTAAAGAAATCAGATACTGGATTGTATTTGGATGTGCAAGAAGACAGACAGAAACTTCTAGTTGACCCAATGGTTGCGGAAGAAAGAAGACGTCTGGAAGATAATTTACGAGACTCACAAAAATTTCCACGTCACAAATTGGAGATGGGAGAAGAGTCCATAGAACGTTCAGAATTGATGAAGAGAAAGTTGCTAGGAAACAAACATGAGGAACCTGTATTAATGGAGATCAATTACTTAAAGGAAGAGATGAAAATACAAGAGCTGTTAAGAGAAATGAAAGCACTTTCTCAAGAGAGAGATGAAGCTAAGAAGAGGGAAGATGATCTTAAGCGAAGGTTGAAGAAAGCCGAAATGGCGCTAAGACGCATGGAGGCTGAGGAGATTACATTGAGGCAGAAATCTCTGGAATTCAAGACAAGACTTCAGAAAGTAAGATGTCTGGTATATTAGAGGCGGCCTGTAGTGTGCAAAGTTACTGTTATTCTTTGGTCAGAATAATGTAGCCTGGAGGCGTAAATCACACAGACCCAGTTTAAGGGGGTAAAAAGCATCATGAGAAACATAATAGATCAGGACTGATTCCTCAAGGGGATCACAACAGACCTGTTGTATAAAAAAGAAGCAATGACCCCCAACGTGACCAGACAAAATCATTCCCAGTTATTGCAAAGAGTGCGGTTAATCACTCGTTAAAAATTTCCTACTGAACAGGGATAGACCACGATGCGAAAACCTGCTGTCTAGGCAGAATTGAAAACCATCTTCACGGACTCTACCTCTTTAACCGTCAGTGCTCGGCCAGAGAAAGGCAGAGATCCTGCAGCAACCTCCCTATCAGTGCCAAGAGGGAGAGCAGAGCAAATACAGACTCTGTGCCATAGATGGACAGGATTGTCCTTTCCATTTCTTTCTATCTTTTTCTTTGTTTTTTTCTTTGTTTTTTCCTTTCTTCCTTTCCTTTTCTCCCTTTCCCTTTCTGCCTCTCCCGTTCTCGCTCTCCCGTTCTCGCTCTCCCGTTCTCGCTCTCCCGTTCTCGCTCTCCCGTTCTCGCTCTCCCGTTCTCGCTCTCCCGTTCTCGCTCTCCCGTTCTCGCTCTCCCGTTCTCGCTCTCCCGTTCTCGCTCTCCCGTTCTCGCTCTCCCGTTCTCGCTCTCCCGTTCTCGCTCTCCCGTTCTCTTTCTATCTTTCTCCCTGTCTCTCCCTTTTTCTTTATCACTTTGTATCTCACGCGTTCTCTTACTCTGTTTGTTTCTTTTTGTTTCTCTCTCACCTTTTTTTGTTTTACTTTCTCACTTTCTTTTTTTATTTCTCGATCACTCTATTTATCTCCCTTTTTTTTGTCTTTTTCGCTCTCCATATAAGAAGGAGGGACAGCATCTATTTTCGGATTACAGTAACAGATTCCAGAAGAACACAAGTTTACCTGGTTGACTTCTCAGATGATGGTCGATTAGCATCAGTTTTCTCTATGTAGTACTTTATGTTTTACTTTTGAGAGTATATAAAGTGGACTCTCCTGACTTTTAGGAGGAATTTGCATCTTGCTCTCAAGCTAGTGAGCAACTGACACGCAGGCGCGATGGTGCCGCTGCCTGACGGTCACAACAGCTGTCAAATAGAATATAGGAATATTACTTTTGGCAATGGCCACATGGTTTTTGCACAACTGTGTGGTCATTCACTCCTTTCTGCTGTAACCAATGTACTTGTGCCTCTTATTTATTCTTCCTCTTCTTTCAAAAGTTTTAACTTTTTTTTTTTTTACATCGCTACACAAATCTTTTTTGAAGGATGAAGAAGTTCTAGTTTTGAATGACATAATTCATTTTTACCATAAAATATACTGGTAAATGGGGGAGGCGAAAAGTCCAACTGCTTTGAAATGGTGAAAAAAAGCGCATTTATTTAAGGGTTAAAAGTATTCCGAAATGGTGTTAAAATTGTTTGTTTTGCCATTTTCTGAGACATGTCACTTTTTTATTTATTTTTTTCCATGGAGAGATTCCTTTCTTCATTGCAGTTTTTTTAGGGAGTTTGGTGCTTTTTTTTTTTTTGTTTGTTTCATTTTAATTTTATATTTTGTACATTAGAGGTGGTAATACCAAATCTGCTTTGTCATATAGACTAGAAAGTAGATGAAGAGGAATTCAAATTTGTATAATTTTTCTTATTTTATGTGATTATTTATTTTTTATTTATTTTTAGTCCCTTTAGAGATTTTGAACCTGCAATTATGTGATCACTTATTCTATTTACTATATTATATTGTCATAATGACATTCTCCTATGAAATTTCACAACGGATGGACCTCTACAGGAGGACATGGCAGCCGTAGAGGCTTTCATCTGCCCCCAGGTGCCATGTCAGCCCATAGGCTCCATGCAATCGTGGAAGCTGGTGCAAGGGTGCAATCCCAAATCCCACCATTCAATTATTGCTGAGAGTGACAATTTCATTGCTTACTCAGCACTAGCTCCGGTCGCTGCTGTTAGACGCATGCATGCTGTATAACACAGCCAGCATCGGCCGGGTATGGTGCAGGCTCAGCTCCTTAGCCTGTTAGATATATAGGAGCTTGACCTAGGAGCTACGATGACATCTTACGTCGGGGAATAGGTAATTATTTCACACGAGTTTCCCTATTTGTCAGACACTGTGACTGTCGGGAAGCAGCTGCACCTCGGTTTTGCCAGACTTTCCCCCCGACTGAATCATCGTTCTTTGTTCTTGTTAATTCATCCTCACCCCTCATTACAGATTGGTCATTGTAGGGCTGTATACACTAGATTGCGCCATGATGGGTGAATAGTAGGTATTAGGAGCAAGTATTAAGATAAATAGGATAAACATACAATAGTGTTGACCGCTTTACGGTAATGTATGAGCAGTGACAATCGGAGCGTCATTTCGAGGTCCCCAGAAAGCAGGGATCCTAAGCCCTAATGGCAATACCGGGGATCCTAGAGGTTTAGGAGTAGCCTAGATAACATGCATTTATTCACTTTCCTAAAAAGGACCCCGAACGTGTGGATGGCCTAGTCATAAGGAATGGCGATTCCCTGCAAAGGAGGCTGGAGGTCCTCCAGGAGGCTGTTGCAAGGTTGGAAAACGACAAATCTTTATTAGAAAACCAAACCCTACATCTGAGTTCGACATTACAAGAAGTAAGAGCCACGATATGAGCAAGAGTCGTGGATGATGAACTAAGCCAAAGTTTTCTTACGTTTTTTATTTTGTGTTGCCAGGTGGAGAGCGAGCGGAGAAACCTCCGTAGGGAGCTGCGAAAGCTCCATGCCGCAACAGCGCAGGGCTCCAAGGACAAAACGCAAGAGGTCGGTCATAAATAAAATACTTTTTAGAATATGGATCTTGTGTTTTATCATCACCTTCAACTGATTTGCACATTTGATGACTTTTTATATTTGCCTCATTGTAACGCGGCGGTCCTTTTTTAGTCTCGACGCATTGTGGCATCTCTCAATGTCAGAAAAGACATTTGCCTTTTTCCAAAAACAGTGCACCCCTGTCTACAGATGTACAAATAAAATATCACACACAACCTGTTAACGGGTGGCTCTGTATTCGGAAGCAAGCCATGTTTGTCTACCCCTTTAATTAGCCCATGATTTATTTATTTTTTTACCCTTTTACCTCTAGGATACAGTTGATTCTCCTGCATCTCAGTCAAGTGTGACTGAATTACAGCAACAGGTATAAAGCAGAACAAGTAGGAGTCTGCGATTGTCAGGAGCCATAGCGCATACAGTGATCTTGTCTCTCTTCCCACAGATCTCCTTTCTAAAGTCGCAGCTCGAGACAGAACGTGGCCACCGTTCCCGTTACATACAACGATGTTCCCGTACCACTGATGACCTTATGAGCCTTAGACAAAATCTGACTCGTTCGCTGGCTGCTGTGACCTCTGATACTAGAATTCAAGTGCTAGAGAGGGAGACTCTCCAACTGGATGACACTTTAAACCGCAGCCTTGGCCTATCTGCAACCTGAATGTGGTTATCAATATAAAAGAATGCAAGTCTAACTTACATTAAGAAACAGGATGGGGCCACACAGTGTGAAAATGGCCAATTCCAGCCTGTGAAAGAAGTTCTTTCTTCTACTTGTTTTACGGAAGTCCAGTTCCGTTGCAATGGTACCAGCTTTAGAGACTGATCACCAACCACTTTTCAAAATCCGTTGGTAATAGGAAAATGTTGTGCCAGCTTGTGTGTTGGTGATCAAAGGTCCAGCGATGTTGAAAATTATGTCTGTTGAAGGATTGAGTTGTTTGTTATTTTGTTGGCGCTCTGTACGTGTGTTAATTCATGTGTGTCAAGGTCCTTTGGTAACTGAGCGTGTCTAAAATCATAGGTCCACACTGTAGTGATAAGTTAGCCACACTTTAAATTTCCAGGCCTTAAACACTTAGGTACCAAAATGGGGTCTGACCCTACCCTTTTAAAAACATTTTACTTGGTGAAAAATGTACATTTTTGCATTAGAATTTTCCAACAAAGTGAAACATTTTTGTACATGAAATCCTATACTGTGAATAATCAAAAATGCGTGGTTATTACTTGAGAAATTTGATAATTATGGACATCTTTCTGGTAAGGTTGTTTTGTTCTTCCACCAGTTCGTGAATAGTGTCTGAGCTGTCATATAGGGCATGGATCAGCAATTTTTGGCCATCTAGCTGTAGTGGAACCGCACGTCCTAACATGACCTGATAGGCTGTGACTATCATAAGTACTGTAAATTATAATTTCCCAACAGCTAACGTGTCAAAGGTTGCTGACCTTTGTAATAGGGTGCATGAGTTCAACTTTTTAGAGTTGTATCATTGCTTCTGGCCCAAAATAGTGTTTTTAAAAAGTCAGAATTTTAGTGTTCATTATGATCTTTCTTATGCTACAGGAATGATATAAAATTTGGGTACCGCAATGGGGTCTGATCCTAACCCTTTCTTAAAAAGCCCTGCTGCTTCTCTTCAGAAGCACTCAATAATTCAAAATGCATGACTCAAATAAACCTTGAAAAAATTAGACTGTCTACTGGCAGTAGAACTTACCAGAGGTCTAGATGACTTGGTAATCAGATTGTCACATTACCTTGAATGATTAGGGTTATTAAGGGCATGTTCGTAGGTCATTGCCTTTAGCTCAAAACTAAGCTGAATGGCCATATTACTCCATTTTAATAAGTCAGCTTATAGTGTGTATTGTGGATTATACAGTTAGTTTAACACTTTGATGTTTGATCTGTGATGTATGTATGATTCCCAGTATCAGGTAGCTGTGTAAATTTATTGTATGTCCACAATGTTGCATAAGTGCATTACTTGGGGTAAGGCAACGACAATCTAGATAATTTTAGCACCAGAAAAATACACTGGTAAGTTGCGTTTAAACAGGGTAAACTTGTTTTAAAAAATTTGGTCATTTAGGTAGGCAAAAAAACAAGCCTTAAAAAATTAACCGGAACTTATATATGAGGAAATTAAGTTGCAATTCCCTATACATATCTCTATTTGGCATGATTACTTGCATACATATAAGTAAGGATGTGCAATGTAATTGGAATGTAGTTATATATCGATACATGCTCATGGTGAGACTGTGGGGACCGACCTGCGTATTGTGATGACAATCAGTTTGTGGAACAGGGTGACATAACGATGCGTATGGAACAGGGTGACGGAACGATGTGTATGGAACAGGGTGACGTAACGATGCGCATGGAACAGGGTGACGTAACGATGCGCATG
This sequence comes from Ranitomeya imitator, assembly GCF_032444005.1. Classification (NCBI taxonomy): domain Eukaryota; kingdom Metazoa; phylum Chordata; class Amphibia; order Anura; family Dendrobatidae; genus Ranitomeya; species Ranitomeya imitator. The sequence goes on from NC_091283.1 coordinate 834,455,889, forward strand.
GAACAGGGTGACGTAACGATGCGCATGGAACAGGGTGACGGAACGATGCGCATTGGAACAGGGTGACGGAACGATGCGCATGGAACAGGGTGACGGAACGATGCGCATGGAACAGGGTGACGGAACGATGCGCATGGAACAGGGTGACGGAACGATGCGCATGGAACAGGGTGACGGAACGATGCGCATGGAACAGGGTGACGGAACGATGCGCATGGAACAGGGTGACGGAACGATGCGCATGGAACAGGGTGACGGAACGATGTGTGATGTAGTTGTGATTGTTGTGGTGAGATGTGCAGTGTCTTATGCTGCAGAAGCTAGATGTGTGATTGTATGGATGTGTAGTGTGTAGCAAATTTTTCAACTTTTTTGACCACTGAAAAGGTAATTCCATCCAGTCTGTTAATTCACACTATGCAGACTCGGACATCTTTTTTTTTTTTTTGTGGTGGCGTGGATAGAACATGCATGACCACCCCAACATGCAGATGGTCAGTGGAACGTGCCATGGACACGGCTTGATATTACGTAAGGTGTTTCCAGACGAGACAACCACTCTAATATACGGATGCCCATTGCTATGTATGAATCCCTCTTGGATGGGATTGCTCTTTCTAAAGTATTACTCGGCGACTAGCGTCCCGTGCGCTGGATGAATTTTATTTTATACAGTTATTTTATATATTTTAATAAAAACTGTAGTTTTATATTGTATTTAACAGGCAGCGTACCGGTGACAGACTGCAACGTCGTAACCTACCGGCCTTGCCCATATACGTGTCTGCATTTATTTATATAAATATCCATTTTGTATGATGTTTGTTCTCCTCTTTGTGCAATTTTGCGTCAAGTGCATCTGTTACCAGTATCATCATTGGGGAAAAAAAACATCAAGCAAAAGCCATTTTCTGCTGATATGTTTAATAAGCGTCCATTTAGACTCATTTTGAACAGCAAAATAATTGGGAGTCACAAAGATGGCTTTCGAACGGAGAGGATGGCGGCTGGGTTAAATGATTCCAGGGCAGCTCGTCAACTGTTGTGCCATTTCTCCACCACTCAACAGCCAAGATCGATGTAAACGAGATTCTACAATGGATATGAAGTTTTCGGGGTAGTTAAATTGTCAGGTCATGTGTTTGATTTGGAGTGGACCGGGCACCTTGCACTTGAGAATGACCAACATGAATGCAATTTTGGCTTTGATTTGGAACAATGTGTATACGTAGACATGACTGAAGAGCACCAGACCTCTAAGGTCATGAAAAATCGATATCATTAGGAAGACGATCCAAGATGGGACCCTTCTAGTCACTGAGCAATGATGGATCGGCCATAAACGCAACTTCCATCTTCCTTCACCCGGACACTGAATGTACTGCCTGCATTGCTCAAATGAATGGTGAAAAGTCAGTGGGTCATCAACCTTGCTCAAACTGATTGATTTCAGGGAAAACGTTCCCACAAGTCATCTCTCAAGTTTCCGAGACTTTTGGGAACAGTGAGGTAGAGTCAATTATTCCCTAAAGGAGCTGTAATTGCCTCCATAGTGGTTGTCTTAGAAATGTATATCCCTAAAATCACCAATTATGACTTGAAGCCCAGCCCCTTTAGAGGGTCTACCCAACCAAAACATCTAGTGCCATAAGGAACCCTGTCGAGCGAACTTGGATCTGCACAATTCTGGAAGGGTCAACTGCTGTGGACATTATACAGTGTGTAACTAGCCCAACAAGTGGGCAGGTACAATTATTACCATGTAGGACAAATCCATAATTTATAGTTACGGAGAAATTAATGTTTGGGGAAACCAACCAATGCATGAGGCATCAATAATCGCAACCATGAATCTCGTAAAGGTCTGGTGCTTCTCCGCTCCACCACAGCGATGCTCAAGGATAGAAGTGATATCCCGTAACACCAGGGCACTGCACGATCTGCCAACATGAAGAATATGGGCACTACAAATATGGGGAATCCACTGACTAGGATTGTAGAAGCCGATTTCCGGGACACCCGGCATCTGGATCTTTCACCTGGCACAATATATTGATGTAAGCTGAATACTAAACTATTCTGCTGGATTATGCATTGCTGTAAACTGAAGAGCCCCCGTGAGACTCGGGAGGTCAGCGTGATGGTGACCTGGATATAGCCTGCTTCATCATGGGGGAACAACACCCACGTAACGGAAAGATACTGGTTGGCCAGTACGCTACTGGCATAAGGACTATTTGGTGGTCTATGCCCATCAAGGTATCAGCTGGCTCCATCATTAGGTACAACAAGGACAGTTATTGATTAGTAGACTGCTAACATGACCAGGATAGCCATTGACTAGAGTGCCCAAAACTGACCAGGATAACTATTGACTAGTGGCCTGTGCCCAATATAGCCATCGACTTGAAACCTGAGCCCACATAACTAGGATAATCATTGATTAGTAGACTGAGCCAATATATGACCAGGATAGCCATTGATGAAAGGACTGTGCCCACATATGATTGGTGTGTGGGTACAGTCTATGGCTATGCCCATCAGTGACTAAAAAAGTGCCCGTATACGACCAGAATAGCCATTGATGAAAGGACTGTGCCCACTAATGATTGGTGTGTGGGTAAAGTCTATGGCTATGCCCATCAGTGAATAGAAGACAGTGCCTGTATATGACCAGGATAGCCATTGATGAAAGGACTGTGTCTACTTATTATTGGCAGAGCCATAGACTTTACCCACATACCAATCAGTGACTAGAAGACCGAGCCCGTATACGACCAGGGTAGCCATTGCCTAGTTTAAAATGCAACCAATATTAACCATTGACTAGAGTACTGTGTCTACGAGTGACCAGGATAACCACTGATTAGAGGGCTGTGTGCAAATACCACCAAGATAACCGTTACTCATAAGACTGTGCCTGTCCACAAACCACAGCCTCTCCAATATTGCACATGCCGTGGCGGTCTTCATTTTCCGCTGTAGGGTCCATATCTGGGACGTGCATGCCCGGGAGCCATTGTAGCCAGTCCTGTAATGATCCAAGATGGAAACCAACCCAGGAATCCAATCCAAAAGATGAAGTGTTGGAGGGAGTTCCCCCTCAAGAAAAAGCCTTATTTTTGTGATGTGCGAACCATGATGCCACCCTTGGCATGGTCGGGTCCGCTCGTTCTATGTGCCACATACCACTACAGTAATGAACTTCACAACAAAACGGTAAAAGCATAAGAGACATCCAACGGGAAGCAATACAAAGAAGACGGACGATCGCGCTGGTTTGTAAATAGTTGTTTCTGGGATTTCGGGGACGGGGTCTGCCGAAAAGGTCCTGAAAGTCTGTAGGAAATCTCACCAACGTCTCAAGTCCAAGATGGCTGTAGACTCCTGGTTAACACTTTGTGCTGTGCAATATACGTACGCTTTATAAATAAGTGGGCCTTGGGTAGACTGGCAGCCAAGTCCTCCGCTCCCCAGAGACGCTGTGCCTGCCTCCCCCCATGGTAACACCGGTACAGCTTGGCACTAGGACGGACGAGGCGGGCAGAGGACGGTCGCCATCCTCGACGGTTCCTCTATCACCAGTGTCCCGGAGGGAGAGATCGAAACGTCTGTGTGCGGGAAGGGTCTCCGTATCCAGTGAGAGGGGCCCGTCGGCCCTGATTGTCGGGCGAAGATATACATTTATATATTTATATATATCTATACACGTGGAGGGAGCGATTAACCCTCTCCTATATTTCTTTTGCATTCCACCTGGGGGGTTTTTTGCAGCGCAGAGTCTTTAAGCGATAGAGTCCCAGTCAAAGTCGTCTTGTATTTCTTCGCTGCTGGGAGGATAACGGAGTACCTGGCGAGACGGCGGATACAGAGCGCGCTGAGAATGGCGACCTATGGGCGGGAAAAAAAGCTGTAAGCTGCAGTATAAAGCATTGAGGCACAAAGCTGCACTATAAAGCATTGAGGCACAAAGCTGCAGTATAAAGCATTGAGGCACAAAGCTGCAGTATAAAGCATTGAGGCACAAAGCTGCAGCAGCGCCTCTTGGGCAAAACGGGGATTTATTTCAGACAAGTCTCAAGTAGATAATGAGGCTGATCAAAACCCAATGGGGAAAAAAAAATGAAAAATCCATCTAGACCTCGGTATGTTTTTTTGTAAATCCCCACTAGACCTCCCCTTTAATTTTTGAGATTTTTACCCGTTTTCCTAGGACCATGTTTCCAGTGAACCTCACCTTGCTGGCTGTATGTTGGAGGGGCCTGGCTTTGGATAGGATACCCAGGGGGTGCAGTGAAATTATGACCACAGGATGTCGGAGGCTGCTGGTTCTGTCCATAGGGGGTGACTGGAAGTAATCAGGAAAAAAAAAAAAAACAAATTAAAAGAAAATATATTAAATAAATCAGTAATTTCCCATATTATCAAGTGTGTTATAAAAGTACACACACAAAAAAAAAATCCCTGATTTTTTTTTTTCTAGAAATAGCGCCACCATTGTGCACAGGTTGTGTCTAGTACTGCAACTCGGTTCAGTGGAAGTGCATAGAGCTGAGCTGCAATTCCGCACACAACCTGTGGACTAGAGTGGCGCTGTTTTTGTTCCCCAGTCCTACCTGCCATGGTATGACCTGGCTTTGCTCCCTGGAGTGCACAGGCGCTGCTGGTGGTGGGGGGCATTAATTGGGCCTGGCAGGGGGGTGCTTGTCCATGTGAGGAGGTGGGAGGCAGGAGTCCGGTGTGACTTAGCAGATGACTTAAGGAGTCGCACAAGCTGGCGATGTGATGCTGATCCAGGCTCCAGTTCTTCAGTTCTGCCTGGCGTAGGCTCTCCATGAGGTCTGATGAGGCGAGACATGCATTTAGAGAGTGCCCCTTTAACGAACAGACCCCCTTTGGAAAATCATTTTGCCATTTGACTCTATATAAAATGTTGCTCTGTATTCACAACCAAAGCTGCATTCAGATTTCATCTAGAATTTTGATGCAGCTTTGGATGTGACCGGAGGCAAAACAAAAATGTATCAATGTGGGATTTAAACCTTTTGGAACTCGCATAAATTAGAACTGATCTTTTAGGTGTAATTCCGCAACTGTCCACCAGGGGGAACCATTACATCCTTACCTGAGAACTGGGACAGGTCCACGGTGGACCAGTCCAAATTGCTGACCATCTTGAAGCTTTCCTTTAAGGAGTCTATGTTGGAGCACCAGTCGCTGGGAAGACCTAGAGAAAAGACGAGCGATTGTCAGCTCTTCCGCCGAGAAGAAGCAAAGGCGCGCGTCGTGTCCAGAACGTACCCATAGGCATCCCAGGAGCGGGGGGTCGGGGCATCTGCTGGGAGGGGAGGTATGGCGGCTGCTGGTGCTGGCTGGGATGGTGAGAAGACGAGGGGTTGCTCATGTTGGGGACGTTGTGGGGGTGCAGCGAGGAAGACTCCCCCGAATTCTGTTGGTACATGCAGCAGCTTGACGATGGCGGCTGTACGTCAGCGGGGAGAGGCGAGAGCCCTGACGGGAAAATGGAGAAAATCGGAATTATCTTTACCAAGTCATTACTCCCAAGATCTCTGCTTGCTGTCAGTGAATGGGAACAGTCATATTCGAGATGTGGTGGAACTGCAACTCCCAGCATACTGGCTGTCCGGGCATGCTGAGAGTTGTAGTTTCTCAGCAGCTGTAGGCTGCACGTCGCTACTTTGCATTCAATAGAAATGTGGAAAAAGAAATCTCAGGTTCTACGTGTAAAGAAGAACGTTGCAATTCACTGACAGAAAGCAGAGATCTTGAAAATGGGGATAAACTGAAGCAAAGTATGAAGGAAAGTTGTAATTGTACAGAGATTAATAAGCAGAAATCTAATTCTGGATGATATCATGTCGGCCCCCCAATATCCCATTATCTGGGTGCCGTCCATGTTCCTACAAGTCCCCACCTCCATCCTCACCCTGTTTACCCTGCAAAGTACGGTACAGGCTGCGGAAGGAACAGCTGAGGTCGGGGATCTCCGAGAAGGAGAACTTGTAGCAATCGCTGTTGTTGTATGATGGAGTCCGTGAGTCTGTTGGCATATGAGCCGAGGCCGCCTGTAATAATAATAATAATAATAATAATACACCAGAGGGGGGATTATTACATGACATGGCGGGAGACACAGACCGACACTGCTACTATACACAGCAAGGCAGAGAACGAAAACACGGGGCCGTATTATAGTATTTATATTCCTGTACATGGAGGCGGCATTATAGCAGTTATATTCCTGTACATAGGAGCAGTATTATAGTAGTTATATTCTTGTATATAGGAGCAGTATTATAGCAGTTATATTCTTGTACATAGGGGCCGTATTATAGTATTTATATTCCTGTACATGGAGGCGGCATTATAGCAGTTATATTCCTGTACATAGGAGCAGTATTATAGTAGTTATATTCCTGTACATAGGAGCAGTATTATAGTAGTTATATTCTTGTACATAGGGGCAGTATTATAGTAGTTATATTCTTGTACATAGGGGTAGTATTATAGTAGTTATATTCTTGTACATAGCGGCCGTATTATAGTATTTATATTCCTGTACATGGAGGCGGCATTATAGCAGTTATATTCCTGTACATAGGAGCAGTATTATAGTAGTTATATTCTTGTACATAGGGGCAGTATTATAGTAGTTATATTCCTGTACATAGGAGCAGTATTATAGCAGTTATATTCCTGTACATAGGAGCAGTATTATAGTAGTTATATTCTTGTACATAGGGGTAGTATTATAGTAGTTATATTCTTGTACATAGGGGCCGTATTATAGTATTTATATTCCTGTACATGGAGGCGGCATTATAGCAGTTATATTCCTGTACATAGGGGCAGTATTATAGTAGTTATATTCTTGTACATAGGGGTAGTATTATAGTAGTTATATTCTTGTACATAGGGGCAGTATTATAGTAGTTATATTCTTGTACATAGGGGCAGTATTATAGTAGTTATATTCTTGTACATAGGGGCAGTGTTATAGTAGTTATATTCTTGTACATAGGGGCAGTATTATAGTAGTTATATTCTTGTACATAGGGGCAGTGTTATAGTTATATTCTTGTACATAGGGGCAGTGTTATAGTAGTTATATTCTTGTACATAGGGGCAGTATTATAGTAGTTATATTCTTGTACATAGGAGCAGTATTATAGTAGTTATATTCTTGTACATAGGGGTCAGTATTATAGTAGTTATATTCTTGTACATAGGGGCAGTGTTATAGTAGTTATATTCTTGTACATAGGGGCAGTGTTATAGTAGTTATATTCTTGTACATAGGGGGCAGTATTATAGTAGTTATATTCCTGTACATAGGGGCAGTATTATAGTAATTATATTCCTGTACATGGAGGCGGCATTATAGTAGTTATAATCTTGTCCATAGGGGCAGTATTATTGTAGTTATATTCTTGTACATGGGGGGCAGTATTATAGTAGTTATATTCTTGTACATAGGAAGCAGTATTATAGTAGTTATATTCTTGTACATAGGGGCAGTATTATAATAGTTATATTCCTGTACATAGGGGCAGTATTATAGTAGTTATATTCTGCTACATAGGGGCAGTATTATAGTAGTTATATTCTTGTGCATAGGGGCAGTATTATAGTAGTTATATTCTTGTACATAGGGGCAGTATTATAGTAGTTATATTCTTGTACATAGGGGCCGTATTATAGTAATTATATTCCTGTACATAGAGGCGGCATTATAGTAGTTATATTCTTGTACATAGGGGCAGTATTATAGCAGTTATATTCTTGTACATAGGGGCAGTATTATATTAGTTATATTCTTGTACATAGGAGCAGTATTACAATAGTTATATTCTTGTACATAGGGGCAGTATTATATTAGTTATATTATTGCACATAGGAGCAGTATTATAGTAGCTATATTCTTGTACATAGAGGCAGTATTATTGTAGTTATATTCTTGTATATAGGAGCAGTATTATAGTAGTTATATTCATGTACATAGAGAGCAGTATTGTAGTTATATTCATGTACATAGGGGCAGTATTATAGTAGATATATTCTTGTACATAGGGGGCAGTATTATAGTAGTTATATTCTTGTTCATAGGGGCAGTATTATAGTAGATACATTCTTGTACATAGGGGCAGTATTATAGTAGTTATATTCTTGTACATAGGGGCAGTATTATAGTAGATATATTCTTGTACATAGGGGGCAGTATTATAGTAGTTATATTCTTGTACATAGGGGCAGTATTATAGTAGTTATATTCATGTACATAGGGGCAGTATTATAGTAGATATATTCTTGTACATAGGGGGCAGTATTATAGTAGTTATATTCTTGTACATAGAGGCAGTATTATAGTAGTTATATTCTTGTACATAGGGGCAGTATTATAGTAGATATATTCTTGTACATAGGGGGCAGTATTATAGTAGTTATATTCTTGTACATAGAGGCAGTATTATAGTAGTTATATTCTTGTACATAGGGGCAGTATTATAGTAGATATATTCTTGTACATAGGGGGCAGTATAATAGTCGTTATATTCTTGTACATAGGAGCAGTATTATAGTAGTTATATTCTTGTACATAGGGGCAGTATTATAGTAGTTATATTCTTGTACATAGGGGCAGTATTATAGTAGTTATATTCTTGTACATAGGGGCAGTATTATAGTAGTTATATTCTTGTACATAGGGGGCAGTATTATAGTAGTTATATTCTTGTACATAGGAGCAGTATTATAGTAGTTATATTCTTGTACATAGGAGCAGTATTATAGTAGTTATATTCTTGTACATAGGGGCAGTATTATAGTAGTTATATTCTTGTACATAGTGGGCAGTATTATAGTAGTTATATTCTTGTACATAGGGGCAGTATTATAGTAGTTATATTCTTGTACATAGGAGCAGTATTATAGTAGTTACAGTATATTCTTGTACATAGGAGCAGTATTATAGTAGTTATATTCTTGTACATAGGAGCCGTATTATAGTAATTATATTCTTGTACATAGGAGCAGTATTATAGTAATTATATTCTTGTACATAGGAGCAGTATTATAGTAGTTATATTCTTGTACATAGGGGCAGTATTACAGTAGTTATATTCTTGTACATAGTAGCAGTATTACAGTAGTTATATTCTTGTACATAGGGGCAGTATTATAGTAGTTATATTCTTGTACATAGGAGCAGTATTATAGTAGTTATATTCTTGTACATAGGGGCAGTATTACAGTAGTTATATTCTTGTACATAGGGGCAGTATTATAGTAGTTATATTCTTGTACATAGGAGCAGTATTATAGTAGTTATATTCTTGTACATAGGGGACTGTATTATAGTAGTTATATTCTTGTACATAGGAGCAGTATTATAGTAGTTATATTCTTGTACATAGGGGACAGTATTATAGTAGTTATATTCTTGTACATAGGAGCAGTATTATAGTAGTTACCGTATATTCTTGTACATAGGGGCAGTATTATAGTAGTTATATTTTTGTACATAGGGGGCAGTATTCTATATAGAGGACAGTGTGTTCTCACTTCTGTTCCCACATTCTGGCCTATTACCTGGCTGTAGCTTGGGAGAGCTGAGTTGTTCTCCATGTGATGACCTTGTGTGTTTTCGGTAGGTAAGGAGACGTCACTGGTGGAACTCAGGGGACTTTTATTGACCTCCGGTTCAGGGGAGTCTTGGGAGAGCTGTATAGAGAAATGATGACACCATAAAACTTCAAGGCCGAGATACTTTCTGTAAAGATGACCATAGACATAATGTAACTCGTTAACAATCTGAGCATATTATGGCAATCATCGGCACTTATTGTGTCTGTGCTATAACTGTATGGGCCGCCATAAACGCCCACGACACCTGCAGGGCAGTGCCAGGGATTTGTCTATCCTCCGGTCCTTAGCGTCAGTTTGTACAGTCAGCAATTCCTTTATTATTGTTATATTAAAAAATTGCTTATAGTTCTTTAATGTGACGTTTATTACGCTGGTATCAAACGTTATCTTACATCATCGTCGGGGTGCGGACGTTTTCTGCGGGGAAGGGCTACATCTTCTTTGGGACAGCTGTCAATCATCCAGTACGATCCCTGGAAATTAGTTGCCAAAAATTAAATCAATTACTCTACTGTCTTTCTCTCTTTCAGGAGACTGTCCAGAAAGCGCTGTCATTGTGCATATCAGGCATAACACTTTTTCTGGCTGTGATATGATTCTTATGCTGCATTTTTCACCATTTTCCCCATCGTAGCCTCAAACTCTAATTTTCAATTGTTTCTGATCTAGAAGGTTGAGATTTGCTCAACCACACATGACATTCCTGCTCTCCTGTCTCTATGAAGCACATTATACAGCAGTAATGAGCAGTGTAGCTGTGAATCCAGCTCTGTGATTAGATAAAACACTTACTAGAAAGCAGCAGCGGTACTGAGCAGTGTAGCTTTGAACGGTGTGAGATAGAAAAAAAAACTTACTAGAAAGCAGCATCATGGAGTACATCATAGTGCAGTACTGAGCAGTGTTGCTGTGAATTTAGCACTCGGGTGAAATTAACCACTTAAACAGTAAGAAGTAGAACCTTTTGCGTCTCTTTTTTTACTCTGTTCCTCTTCCATCTTCATAAACTTTATATGCATTTGTAATCTGACCCCTCAGTGAACTTTTCAGTTTGCTTTTTATTTTTTTATCGAAACTGATTTTAGCATTTTTCACAGTGAATGAGGAGTTTAGGAGGTGGGAGAGGAGAAGGGGCCCAAAAGTGGAGAAAGAAGTTGATTTTCTCTGATGAGACTTATTACAAAGTTTCCTTTATTGGCTTTTACTATTGATTTATACAATGTTATTTGACCTTTTAACTTTAGGAATCGGTGTCAGGCAGCTGTTGCTAAGCTGCAAAAAAAAAAAAAGTTTTGCTTTAGCAGCAGCTTCCTGACACTAGCTACTTTGACTAGTCAGACTACACATGACATATTGGGTGCAATTTTGGTCACTTTTGTGCAGGGTTAGGGCTACGGTTCGCTCACCTTTCCGGGATCGTCTCTGGGGCGCGGCACTTTTCTGAAACATTTATTTAGTGACAAATTATGGCGGATGGAGTTCTGCAGGATAGAAACAAGAAAAAAAGATAATGTACCTGTAAGAAAAAAATAAGTGACCCCCTTCCCCCATACAAAAAGTAATTTCTATTCCATTTCTTTTCTGATTCACCTTCCATCCGACACCGGCATTGCGGTAATACGGGAAGTTGTCACAGATCCAGCGATAGATCTCGCTGAGGGTCATACGCCGGGCAGGTGCGGAGTTTATCGCATACTGGATGAGGTTGGCATAGCTGTAGGGGGGCTTTCCATCTCGATGTGCAGCCGCCTCCTCCTTAGTTAACATGGCGTTGGGGTCGGTGGGAGATCCAGGTCCTTTTCTGCCTCCGCTGCTCTGCTGAGACCCCTTCATTGCAGCCTGGATGGTCAACTGCGGGAGCCAATCTATGGAGGTCAGGCTGCTGCCCAGGTCAGACGCCATCATGAGGCTGAGAAAGTAAAAGGGCAGGTCAGTAACTCTGAAACATTACAGGGAAGATGTCTGTATGAGAATGACAAAGATCTGTACGAAAGCAAGAAAAAACTCTTAATACAGAGAGAAACATTCAGCCTCATCTGTACAAGTGTATAATACTGCCCCTATGTGCATGAACATAACTACTATAATACTGCCCCTATATACAAGAATATAACTACTATAATACTGCCCTCATGTACAAGAATATAACTACTATAATACTGCCCCCTATGTACAAGAATATAACTACTATAATACTGTCCCTATGTACAAGAATATAACTACTATAATACTGCCCCTATATACAAGAATATAACTACTATAATACTGCCCCTATATACAAGAATATAACTACTATAATACTGCCCTCATGTACAAGAATATAACTACTATAATACTGCCCCCTATGTACAAGAATATAACTACTATAATACTGTCCCTATGTACAAGAATATAACTACTATAATACTGCTCCCTATGTACAAGAATATAACTACTATAATACTGCCCCCTATGTACAAGAATATAACTACTATAATACTGTCCCTATGTACAAGAATATAACTACTATAATACTGCTCTCATGTACAAGAATATAACTACTATAATACTGTCCCTATGTACAAGAATATAACTACTATAATACTGCCCCTATTTACAAGAATATAACTACTATAATATTGCCCTCTATGTACAAGAATATAACTACTATAATACTGCCCTCTATGTAAAAGAATATAACTACTATAATACTGCCCTCTATGTACAAGAATATAACTACTATAATACTGCCCCTATGTACAAGAATATAACTACTATAATACTGCCCCCTATGTACAAGAATATAACTACTATAATACTGCCCCTATATACAAGAATATAACTACTATAATACTGCCCTCATGTACAAGAATATAACTACTATAATACTGCCCCTATTTACAAGAATATAACTACTATAATATTGCCCTCTATGTACAAGAATATACCTACTATAATACTGCCTTCTATGTAAAAGAATATAACTACTATAATACTGCCCTCATGTACAAGAATATAACTACTATAATACTGCCCCTATTTACAAGAATATAACTACTATAATACTGCCCTCATGTACAAGAATATAACTACTATAATACTGCCCCTATTTACAAGAATATAACTACTATAATATTGCCCTCTATGTACAAGAATATAACTACTATAATACTGCCCCTATTTACAAGAATATAACTACTATAATATTGCCCTCTATGTACAAGAATATAACTACTATAATACTGCCCTCTATGTAAAAGAATATAACTACTATAATACTGCCCTCATGTACAAGAATATAACTACTATAATACTGCCCCCTATGTACAAGAATATAACTACTATAATACTGTCCCTATGTACAAGAATATAACTACTATAATATTGCCCTCTATGTACAAGAATATACCTACTATAATACTGCCTTCTATGTAAAAGAATATAACTACTATAATACTGCCCTCTATGTACAAGAATATAACTACTATAATACTGCCCCTGTGTACAAGAATATAACTACTATAATACTGCCCCCTATGTACAAGAATACAACTACTATAATACTGCTGCTATGTACAAGAATATAACTACTGTAATACTGCCCCTATGTACAAGAATATAACTGCTATAATACTGCTCCTACGTACAAGATTATAACTACTGTAATACTGCCCCTATGTACAAGAATATAACTACTATAATACTGCCCCTATATACAAGAATATAACTACTATAATACTGCCCATATATACAAGAATATAACTACTATAATACTGCCCCTATGTACAAGAATACAACTACTATAATACTGCCCCATGTACAAGAATACAGTTAGGTCCATATATATTTGGACAGAGACAACATTTTTATAATTTTGGTTATAGACATTACCACAATAAATTTTAAGCAAAACAATTCAGATGCAGTTGAAGTTCAGACTTTCAGCTTTCATTTGAGGGGATCCACATTATAATTGGATGAAGGGTTTAGGAGTTTCAGCTCCTTAACATGTGCCATCCTGTTTTTAAAGGGACCAAAAGTAATTGGACAATTGACTCCAAGGCTATTTCATGGACAGGTGTGGGCAATCCCTTCGTTATGTCATTCTCAATTAAGCAGATAAAAGGCCTGGAGTTGATTTGAGGTGTGGTGCTGCATTTGGAAGGTTTTGCTGTGAAGTAAACATGCGGTAAAGGAGCTCTCCATGCAGGTGAAACAAGCCATCCTAAAGCTGCGAAAACAGAAAAAACCCATCCGAGAAATTGCTGCAATATTAGGAGTGGCAAAATCTACAGTTTGGTACATCCTGAGAACGAAAGAAAGCACTGGTGAACTCATCAATGCAAAACTACCTGGGCGCCCACAGAAGACAACAGTGATGGAAGATCGCAGAATAATCTCCATGGTGAAGAGAAACCCCTTCACAACAGCCAACCAAGTGACCAACACTCTCCAGGAGGTCGGCGTATCAATATCCAAATCTACCATAAAGAGAAGACTGCATGAAAGTAAATACAGAGGGATCACTGCACGGTGCAGCCACTCATAAGCATCAAGAATAAAAAGGCTAAAAACATCTAAAAAAGCCGCACAGTTCTGGAAGAACATTCTTTGGACAGATGAAACCAAGATCAACCTCTACCAGAAGGATGGAAAGAGAAAAGTATGGTGAAGGCGAGGTACAGCTCATGATCCAAAGCATACCACATCATCTGTAACACCCGGCGGAGGCAGTGTGATGGCGTGGGCATGCATGGCTGCCAGTGGCACTGGGTCACTAGTGTTTATTGATGATGGGACACAGGACAGAAGCAGCCGAATGAATTCTGAGGTCTTCAGAGCCGCCATACTGTGCGCTCAGATCCAGCCAAATGCAGCCAAACTGATTGGTCGTCGTTTCGTACTACAGATGGACAATCACCCAAAACATAAAGCCAAAGCAACCCAGGAGTTTATTAAAGCAAAGAAGTGGAATATTCTTGAATGGCCAAGTCAGTCACCTGATGTCAACCCAATTGAGCAGCATTTCACTTGTTAAAGACTAAACTTCAGACAGAAAGGCCACAAACAGCAACTGAAAACCACCGCAGTGAAGGCCGAGCATCAAAAAGGAGGAAACACAGCGTCTGGTGATGTCCATGAGTTCAAGACTTCAGGCAGTCATTGCCAACAAAGGGTTTTCAACCAAGTACTAAAAATGAACATTTTATTTCAAATTATTGAATCTGTCCAATTACTTTTGGTCCCTTTAAAAAACAGGGTGGCACATGTTAAGGAGCTGAAACTCCTAAACCCTTCATCCAATTTTAATGTGGATACCCTCAAATGAAAGCTGAAAGTCTGAACTTCAACTGCATCTGAATTGTTTTGCTTAAAATTCATTGTGGTAATGTCTATAACAAAAATTAGAAAAATGTTGTCTCTGTCCAAATATATATGGACCTAACTGTATAACTACTGTAATACTGATCCTATATACAAGAATATAACTACTATAATACTGCTCCTATGTACAAGAATATAACTACTATAATACTGCCCCTATGTACAAGAATATAACTACTATAATACTGCCCCCTATGTACAAGAATATAACTACTATAATACTGCCCCTATGTACAAGAATATAACTACTATAATACTGCTCCTATGTGCAAGAATATAACTACTATAATACTGCTCCTATGTACAAGAATATAACTACTATAATACTGCCCCCTATGTACAAGAATATAACTACTATAATACTGCCCCCTATGTACAAGAATATAACTACTATAATACTGCTCCTATGTACAAGAATATAACTACTATAATACTGCTCCTATGTGCAAGAATATAACTACTATAATACTGCTCCTATGTACAAGAATATAACTACTATAATACTGCCCCCTATGTACAAGAATATAACTACTATAATACTGCCTCCTATGTACAAGAATATAACTACTATAATACTGCCCCTATGTACAAGAATATAACTACTATAATACTGCTCCTATGTGCAAGAATATAACTACTATAATACTGCTCCTATGTACAAGAATATAACTACTATAATACTGCTTCCTATGTACAAGAATATAACTACTATAATACTGCTCCTATGTACAAGAATATAACTACTATAATACTGCCCCTATCTACAAGAATATAACTACTATAATACTGCCCCCTATGTACAAGAATAT
The DNA here is from genome assembly GCF_032444005.1 of Ranitomeya imitator. Classification (NCBI taxonomy): domain Eukaryota; kingdom Metazoa; phylum Chordata; class Amphibia; order Anura; family Dendrobatidae; genus Ranitomeya; species Ranitomeya imitator. The sequence goes on from NC_091283.1 coordinate 834,471,728, forward strand.
AACTACTATAATACTGCTTCTATGTACAAGAATATAACTACTATTATACTGCCCTTATATACAAGAATATAACTACTATAATACTGCTCCTATGTACAAGAATATAACTACTATAATACTGCCCCCTATGTACAAGAATATAACTACTATAATACTGTCCCCTATGTACAAGAATATAACTACTATAATACTGCTCCTATGTACAAGAATATAACTACTATTATACTGCCCCTATATACAAGAATATAACTACTATAATACTGCCCCCTATGTACAAGAATATAACTACTGTAATACTGATCCTATATACATGAATATAACTACTATAATACTGCTCCTATGTACAAGAATATAACTACTATAATACTGCCCCCTATGTACAAGAATATAACTACTATAATACTGCCCCCTATGTACAAGAATATAACTACTATAATACTGCTCCTATGTGCAAGAATATAACTACTATTATACTGCCCCTATATACAAGAATATAACTACTATAATACTGCCCCCTATGTACAAGAATATAACTACTGTAATACTGATCCTATATACATGAATATAACTACTATAATACTGCTCCTATGTACAAGAATATAACTACTATAATACTGCCCCCTATGTACAAGAATATAACTACTATAATACTGCCCCCTATGTACAAGAATATAACTACTATAATACTGCTCCTATGTACAAGAATATAACTACTATTATACTGCCCCTATATACAAGAATATAACTACTATAATACTGCCCCCTATGTACAAGAATATAACTACTGTAATACTGATCCTATATACATGAATATAACTACTATAATACTGCTCCTATGTACAAGAATATAACTACTATAATACTGCCCCCTATGTACAAGAATATAACTACTATAATACTGCCCCCTATGTACAAGAATATAACTACTATAATACTGCTCCTATGTACAAGAATATAACTACTATAATACTGTCCCCTATGTACAAGAATATAACTACTATAATACTGCCCCTATGTACAAGAATATAACTACTATAATACTGCTCCTATGTGCAAGAATATAACTACTATAATACTGCTCCTATGTACAAGAATATAACTACTATAATACTGCCCCCTATGTACACGAATATAACTACTATAATACTGCTCCTATGTGCAAGAATATAACTACTATAATACTGCCCCTATGTACAAGAATATAACTACTATAATACTGCTCCTATGTGCAAGAATATAACTACTATAATACTGCTCCTATGTACAAGAATATAACTACTATAATTCTGCCCCCTATGTACAAGAATATAACTACTATAATACTGCCCCTATGTACAAGAATATAACTACTATAATACTGCTCCTATGTGCAAGAAAATAACTACTATAATACTGCTCCTATGTACAAGAATATAACTACTATAATACTGCCCCCTATGTACAAGAATATAACTACTATAATACTGCCCCCTATGTACAAGAATATAACTACTATAATACTGCTCCTATGTGCAAGAATATAACTACTATAATACTGCTCCTATGTACAAGAATATAACTACTATAATACTGCCCCCTATGTACAAGAATATAACTACTATAATACTGCCCCTATGTACAAGAATATAACTACTATAATACTGCTCCTATGTGCAAGAATATAACTACTATAATACTGCTCCTATGTGCAAGAATATAACTACTATAATACTGCCCCCTATGTACAAGAATATAACTACTATAATACTGCCCCCTATGTACAAGAATATAACTACTATAATACTGCTCCTATGTACAAGAATATAACTACTATAATACTGCTCCTATGTGCAAGAATATAACTACTATAATACTGCTCCTATGTACAAGAATATAACTACTATAATACTGCCCCCTATGTACAAGAATAGTAACATAGTAACATAGTTAGTAAGGCCGAAAAAAGACATTTGTCCATCCAGTTCAGCCTATATTCCATCATAATAAATACCCAGATCTACGTCCTTCTACAGAACCTAATAATTGTATGATACAATATTGTTCTGCTCCAGGAAGACATCCAGGCCTCTCTTGAACCCCTCGACTGAGTTCGCCATCACCACCTCCTCAGGCAAGCAATTCCAGATTCTCACTGCCCTAACAGTAAAGAATCCTCTTCTATGTTGGTGGAAAAACCTTCTCTCCTCCAGACGCAAAGAATGCCCCCTTGTGCCCGTCACCTTCCTTGGTATAAACAGATCCTCAGTGAGATATTTGTATTGTCCCCTTATATACTTATACATGGTTATTAGATCGCCCCTCAGTCGTCTTTTTTCTAGACTAAATAATCCTAATTTCGCTAATCTATCTGGGTATTGTAGTTCTCCCATCCCCTTTATTAATTTTGTTGCCCTCCTTTGTACTCTCTCTAGTTCCATTATATCCTTCCTGAGCACCGGTGCCCAAAACTGGACACAGTACTCCATGTGCGGTCAAACTAGGGATTTGTACAGAGGCAGTATAATGCTCTCATCATGTGTATCCAGACCTCTTTTAATGCACCCCATGATCCTGTTTGCCTTGGCAGCTGCTGCCTGGCACTGGCTGCTCCAGGTAAGTTTATCATTAACTAGGATCCCCAAGTCCTTCTCCCTGTCAGATTTACCCAGTGGTTTCCCATTCAGTGTGTAATGGTCATATTGATTCCCTCTTCCCATGTGTATAACCTTACATTTATCATTGTTAAACCTCATCTGCCACCTTTCAGCCCAAGTTTCCAACTTATCCAGATCCATCTGTAGCAGAATACTATCTTCTCTTGTATTAACTGCTTTACATAGTTTTGTATCATCTGCAAATATCGATATTTTACTGTGTAAACCTTCTACCAGATCATTAATGAATATGTTGAAGAGAACAGGTCCCAATACTGACCCCTGCGGTACCCCACTGGTCACAGCGACCCAGTTAGAGACTATACCATTTATAACCACCCTCTGCTTTCTATCACTAAGCCAGTTACTAACCCATTTACACACATTTTCCCCCAGACCAAGCATTCTCATTTTGTGTACCAACCTCTTGTGCGGCACGGTATCAAACGCTTTGGAAAAATCGAGATATACCACGTCCAATGACTCACCGTGGTCCAGTCTATAGCTTACCTCTTCATAAAAACTGATTAGATTGGTTTGACAGGAGCGATTTCTCATAAACCCATGCTGATATGGAGTTAACCCCTTAGTGACCGAGCCAAATTTTTGAAATCTGACCAGTGTCACTTTATGTGGTAATAACTCTGCAACGCTTCAACAAATCCCAGTGATTTTGAGATTGTTTTTTCGTGACACATTCTACTTTATGATAATGGAAAATTTAGTTCAACATTTTTTGTGTTTATTTATAAAAAAAATCAAAAATTTGAGAAAAATGTTAAAAAATTAGCAATTTTCTAAATTTGAATGATTATCCCTTTAATCCAGATAGTCATACAACAGCAAACCATTAATAAATAACATTTCCCACATGTCAGCTTTACATCAGGACCATTTGTAAAATGTTATTTTATTTTGTTAGCATTTTAGGAGGTTTAAAAATGTAGCAGCAATTTTTCATTTTTTCAAAGAAATTTACAAAATTTATTTTTTTAGGGACTTATCCATGTTTGAAGTGACTTTATGGGTCCCATATATTGGGAAACCCCCAAACGTGATACCATTTTAAAAACAGCACCCCCTGACATATTGAAAACTGCTGTCAGGTAGTTTATTAACCCTTCAGGTGCTTTACAGGAATTAACGCAAAGTGGTATGACAGAAATGAAAATGTGTATTTTTACCACCTAAATGTTGCTAACTTCTAAACAGATTACTACAGCCGTCAGACTCTAAGGCCGCTATTTGGTCATGAATTGCCATGGCAAACATCAGGACAACAAAATCATGATCTGAGGGCACCAATTGGGATAAAGAGGAAGCCCCCACACTCTGTTAACCATTTATAATGATGTAGTCACTATTGACAGCAGCATCTAAGGGGTTAAACAGATTTAGAAGGTGCAAATACTGATCGTGGCTGGTGCAGCAAGTTGTCAGCTATAGTGTACAACCGACAGATGATGGATTGTCATCTGTATGGGGAGGTAATTCTCTTATATCTAAGGTCAGTTAAAAGACGTATTGGCGGTCATTAAGGGGTTAAACAGTTATTCTCATTGAGATAATCCAGAATAACATCCCTCAGAAACCCTTCAAATATTTTACCAACAATAGAGGTTAGACTTACTGGCCTATAATTTCCAGGTTCACTTTTAGAGCCCTTTTTGAATATTGGCACCACATTTGCTATGCGCCAGTCCTGCGGAACAGACCCTGTCGCTATAGAGTCCCTAAAAATAAGAAATAATGGTTTATCTATTACATTACTTAGTTCTCTTAGTACTCGTGGGTGTATGCCATCCGGACCCGGAGATTTATCTATTTTAATCTTATTTAGCCGGTTTCGCACCTCTTCTTGGGTTAGATTGGTGACCCTTAATATAGGGTTTTCATTGTTTCTTGGGATTTCACCTAGCATTTCATTTTCCACCGTGAATACCGTGGAGAAGAAGGTGTTTAATATGTTAGCTTTTTCCTCGTCATCTACAACCATTCTTTCCTCACTATTTTTTAAGGGGCCTACATTTTCAGTTTTTATTCTTTTACTATTGATATAGTTGAAGAACAGTTTGGGATTAGTTTTACTCTCCTTAGCAATGTGCTTCTCTGTTTCCTTTTTGGCAGCTTTAATTAGTTTTTTAGATAAAGTATTTTTCTCCCTATAGTTTTTTAGAGCTTCAATGGTGCCATCCTGCTTTAGTAGTGCAAATGCTTTCTTTTTACTGTTAATTGCCTGTCTTACTTCTTTGTTTAGCCACATTATAACTACTATAATACTGCCTCCTATGTACAAGAATATAACTACTATAATACTGCCCCTATGTACAAGAATATAACTACTATAATACTGCTCCTATGTGCAAGAATATAACTACTATAATACTGCTCCTATGTACAAGAATATAACTACTATAATACTGCCCCCTATGTACAAGAATATAACTACTATAATACTGCCCCCTATGTACAAGAATATAACTACTATAATACTGCCTCCTATGTACAAGAATATAACTACTATAATACTGCCCCTATGTACAAGAATATAACTACTATAATACTGCTCCTATGTGCAAGAATATAACTACTATAATACTGCTCCTATGTACAAGAATATAACTACTATAATACTGCTTCCTATGTACAAGAATATAACTACTATAATACTGCTCCTATGTACAAGAATATAACTACTATAATACTGCCCCTATCTACAAGAATATAACTACTATAATACTGCCCCCTATGTACAAGAATATAACTACTATAATACTGCTTCTATGTACAAGAATATAACTACTATTATACTGCCCCTATATACAAGAATATAACTACTATAATACTGCTCCTATGTACAAGAATATAACTACTATAATACTGCCCCCTATGTACAAGAATATAACTACTATAATACTGCCCCCTATGTACAAGAATATAACTACTATAATACTGCCTCCTATGTACAAGAATATAACTACTATAATACTGCCCCTATGTACAAGAATATAACTACTATAATACTGCTCCTATGTGCAAGAATATAACTACTATAATACTGCTCCTATGTACAAGAATATAACTACTATAATACTGCTTCCTATGTACAAGAATATAACTACTATAATACTGCTCCTATGTACAAGAATATAACTACTATAATACTGCCCCTATCTACAAGAATATAACTACTATAATACTGCCCCCTATCTACAAGAATATAACTACTATAATACTGCCCCCTATGTACAAGAATATAACTACTATAATACTGCTTCTATGTTCAAGAATATAACTACTATTATACTGCCCCTATATACAAGAATATAACTACTATAATACTGCTCCTATGTACAAGAATATAACTACTATAATACTGCCCCCTATGTACAAGAATATAACTACTATAATACTGTCCCCTATGTACAAGAATATAACTACTATAATACTGCTCCTATGTGCAAGAATATAACTACTATTATACTGCCCCTATATACAAGAATATAACTACTATAATACTGCCCCCTATGTACAAGAATATAACTACTGTAATACTGATCCTATATACATGAATATAACTACTATAATACTGCTCCTATGTACAAGAATATAACTACTATAATACTGCCCCCTATGTACAAGAATATAACTACTATAATACTGTCCCCTATGTACAAGAATATAACTACTATAATACTGCCCCTATGTACAAGAATATAACTACTATAATACTGCTCCTATGTGCAAGAATATAACTACTATAATACTGCTCCTATGTACAAGAATATAACTACTATAATACTGCCCCCTATGTACAAGAATATAACTACTATAATACTGCCCCTATGTACAAGAATATAACTACTATAATACTGCTCCTATGTGCAAGAATATAACTACTATAATACTGCCCCCTATGTACAAGAATATAACTACTATAATACTGCCTCCTATGTACAAGAATATAACTACTATAATACTGCCCCTATGTACAAGAATATAACTACTATAATACTGCTCCTATGTGCAAGAATATAACTACTATAATACTGCTCCTATGTACAAGAATATAACTACTATAATACTGCTTCCTATGTACAAGAATATAACTACTATAATACTGCTTCTATGTACAAGAATATAACTACTATTATACTGCCCCTATATACAAGAATATAACTACTATAATACTGCTCCTATGTACAAGAATATAACTACTATAATACTGCCCCTATGTACAAGAATATAACTACTATAATACTGCTCCTATGTACAAGAATATAACTACTATTATACTGCCCCTATATACAAGAATATAACTACTATAATACTGCCCCCTATGTACAAGAATATAACTACTGTAATACTGATCCTATATACATGAATATAACTACTATAATACTGCTCCTATGTACAAGAATATAACTACTATAATACTGCCCCCTATGTACAAGAATATAACTACTATAATACTGTCCCCTATGTACAAGAATATAACTACTATAATACTGCCCCTATGTACAAGAATATAACTACTATAATACTGCTCCTATGTGCAAGAATATAACTACTATAATACTGCTCCTATGTACAAGAATATAACTACTATAATACTGCCCCCTATGTACAAGAATATAACTACTATAATACTGCTCCTATGTGCAAGAATATAACTACTATAATACTGCCCCTATGTACAAGAATATAACTACTATAATACTGCTCCTATGTGCAAGAATATAACTACTATAATACTGCTCCTATGTACAAGAATATAACTACTATAATACTGCCCCCTATGTACAAGAATATAACTACTATAATACTGCCCCTATGTACAAGAATATAACTACTATAATACTGCTCCTATGTGCAAGAATATAACTACTATAATACTGCTCCTATGTACAAGAATATAACTACTATAATACTGCCCCCTATGTACAAGAATATAACTACTATAATACTGCCCCCTATGTACAAGAATATAACTACTATAATACTGCTCCTATGTGCAAGAATATAACTACTATAATACTGCTCCTATGTACAAGAATATAACTACTATAATACTGCCCCCTATGTACAAGAATATAACTACTATAATACTGCCCCTATGTACAAGAATATAACTACTATAATACTGCTCCTATGTGCAAGAATATAACTACTATAATACTGCTCCTATGTACAAGAATATAACTACTATAATACTGCCCCCTATGTACAAGAATATAACTACTATAATACTGCCCCCTATGTACAAGAATATAACTACTATAATACTGCTCCTATGTACAAGAATATAACTACTATAATACTGCTCCTATGTGCAAGAATATAACTACTATAATACTGCTCCTATGTACAAGAATATAACTACTATAATACTGCCCCCTATGTACAAGAATATAACTACTATAATACTGCCTCCTATGTACAAGAATATAACTACTATAATACTGCCCCTATGTACAAGAATATAACTACTATAATACTGCTCCTATGTGCAAGAATATAACTACTATAATACTGCTCCTATGTACAAGAATATAACTACTATAATACTGCTTCCTATGTACAAGAATATAACTACTATAATACTGCTCCTATGTACAAGAATATAACTACTATAATACTGCCCCTATCTACAAGAATATAACTACTATAATACTGCCCCCTATGTACAAGAATATAACTACTATAATACTGCTTCTATGTACAAGAATATAACTACTATTATACTGCCCCTATATACAAGAATATAACTACTATAATACTGCTCCTATGTACAAGAATATAACTACTATAATACTGCCCCCTATGTACAAGAATATAACTACTATAATACTGTCCCCTATGTACAAGAATATAACTACTATAATACTGCTCCTATGTACAAGAATATAACTACTATAATACTGCCCCCTATGTACAAGAATATAACTACTATAATACTGCTCCTATGTACAAGAATATAACTACTATAATACTGCTCCTATGTACAAGAATATAACTACTATAATACTGCTTCCTATGTACAAGAATATAACTACTATAATACTGCTCCTATGTACAAGAATATAACTACTATAATACTGCCCCTATCTACAAGAATATAACTACTATAATACTGCCCCCTATGTACAAGAATATAACTACTATAATACTGCCCCTATCTACAAGAATATAACTACTATAATACTGCCCCCTATGTACAAGAATATAACTACTATAATACTGCTCCTATGTACAAGAATATAACTACTATAATACTGTCCCTATGTACAAGAATATAACTACTATAATACTGCCCCTATGTACAAGAATATAACTAGCTAGGCTGAACTGGATGGACAAATGTCTTTTTTCGGCCTTACTAACTATGTTACTATGTTACTATGTAACTACTATAATACTGCTCCTATGTACAAGAATATAACTACTATAATACTGCTCCTATGTACAAGAATATAACTACTATAATACTGCCCCCTATGTACAAGAATATAACTACTATAATACTGCCCCTATGTACAAGAATATAACTACTATAATACTGCTCCTATGTGCAAGAATATAACTACTATAATACTGCTCCTATGTACAAGAATATAACTACTATAATACTGCCCCCTATGTACAAGAATATAACTACTATAATACTGCCCCCTATGTACAAGAATATAACTACTATAATACTGCTCCTATGTACAAGAATATAACTACTATAATACTGCTCCTATGTGCAAGAATATAACTACTATAATACTGCTCCTATGTACAAGAATATAACTACTATAATACTGCCCCCTATGTACAAGAATATAACTACTATAATACTGCCTCCTATGTACAAGAATATAACTACTATAATACTGCCCCTATGTACAAGAATATAACTACTATAATACTGCTCCTATGTGCAAGAATATAACTACTATAATACTGCTCCTATGTACAAGAATATAACTACTATAATACTGCTTCCTATGTACAAGAATATAACTACTATAATACTGCTCCTATGTACAAGAATATAACTACTATAATACTGCCCCTATCTACAAGAATATAACTACTATAATACTGCCCCCTATGTACAAGAATATAACTACTATAATACTGCTTCTATGTACAAGAATATAACTACTATTATACTGCCCTTATATACAAGAATATAACTACTATAATACTGCTCCTATGTACAAGAATATAACTACTATAATACTGCCCCCTATGTACAAGAATATAACTACTATAATACTGTCCCCTATGTACAAGAATATAACTACTATAATACTGCTCCTATGTACAAGAATATAACTACTATTATACTGCCCCTATATACAAGAATATAACTACTATAATACTGCCCCCTATGTACAAGAATATAACTACTGTAATACTGATCCTATATACATGAATATAACTACTATAATACTGCTCCTATGTACAAGAATATAACTACTATAATACTGCCCCCTATGTACAAGAATATAACTACTATAATACTGTCCCCTATGTACAAGAATATAACTACTATAATACTGCCCCTATGTACAAGAATATAACTACTATAATACTGCTCCTATGTGCAAGAATATAACTACTATAATACTGCTCCTATGTACAAGAATATAACTACTATAATACTGCCCCCTATGTACACGAATATAACTACTATAATACTGCTCCTATGTGCAAGAATATAACTACTATAATACTGCCCCTATGTACAAGAATATAACTACTATAATACTGCTCCTATGTGCAAGAATATAACTACTATAATACTGCTCCTATGTACAAGAATATAACTACTATAATTCTGCCCCCTATGTACAAGAATATAACTACTATAATACTGCCCCTATGTACAAGAATATAACTACTATAATACTGCTCCTATGTGCAAGAAAATAACTACTATAATACTGCTCCTATGTACAAGAATATAACTACTATAATACTGCCCCCTATGTACAAGAATATAACTACTATAATACTGCCCCCTATGTACAAGAATATAACTACTATAATACTGCTCCTATGTGCAAGAATATAACTACTATAATACTGCTCCTATGTACAAGAATATAACTACTATAATACTGCCCCCTATGTACAAGAATATAACTACTATAATACTGCCCCTATGTACAAGAATATAACTACTATAATACTGCTCCTATGTGCAAGAATATAACTACTATAATACTGCTCCTATGTGCAAGAATATAACTACTATAATACTGCCCCCTATGTACAAGAATATAACTACTATAATACTGCCCCCTATGTACAAGAATATAACTACTATAATACTGCTCCTATGTACAAGAATATAACTACTATAATACTGCTCCTATGTGCAAGAATGTAACTACTATAATACTGCTCCTATGTACAAGAATATAACTACTATAATACTGCCCCCTATGTACAAGAATAGTAACATAGTAACATAGTTAGTAAGGCCGAAAAAAGACATTTGTCCATCCAGTTCAGCCTATATTCCATCATAATAAATACCCAGATCTACGTCCTTCTACAGAACCTAATAATTGTATGATACAATATTGTTCTGCTCCAGGAAGACATCCAGGCCTCTCTTGAACCCCTCGACTGAGTTCGCCATCACCACCTCCTCAGGCAAGCAATTCCAGATTCTCACTGCCCTAACAGTAAAGAATCCTCTTCTATGTTGGTGGAAAAACCTTCTCTCCTCCAGACGCAAAGAATGCCCCCTTGTGCCCGTCACCTTCCTTGGTATAAACAGATCCTCAGTGAGATATTTGTATTGTCCCCTTATATACTTATACATGGTTATTAGATCGCCCCTCAGTCGTCTTTTTTCTAGACTAAATAATCCTAATTTCGCTAATCTATCTGGGTATTGTAGTTCTCCCATCCCCTTTATTAATTTTGTTGCCCTCCTTTGTACTCTCTCTAGTTCCATTATATCCTTCCTGAGCACCGGTGCCCAAAACTGGACACAGTACTCCATGTGCGGTCAAACTAGGGATTTGTACAGAGGCAGTATAATGCTCTCATCATGTGTATCCAGACCTCTTTTAATGCACCCCATGATCCTGTTTGCCTTGGCAGCTGCTGCCTGGCACTGGCTGCTCCAGGTAAGTTTATCATTAACTAGGATCCCCAAGTCCTTCTCCCTGTCAGATTTACCCAGTGGTTTCCCATTCAGTGTGTAATGGTCATATTGATTCCCTCTTCCCATGTGTATAACCTTACATTTATCATTGTTAAACCTCATCTGCCACCTTTCAGCCCAAGTTTCCAACTTATCCAGATCCATCTGTAGCAGAATACTATCTTCTCTTGTATTAACTGCTTTACATAGTTTTGTATCATCTGCAAATATCGATATTTTACTGTGTAAACCTTCTACCAGATCATTAATGAATATGTTGAAGAGAACAGGTCCCAATACTGACCCCTGCGGTACCCCACTGGTCACAGCGACCCAGTTAGAGACTATACCATTTATAACCACCCTCTGCTTTCTATCACTAAGCCAGTTACTAACCCATTTACACACATTTTCCCCCAGACCAAGCATTCTCATTTTGTGTACCAACCTCTTGTGCGGCACGGTATCAAACGCTTTGGAAAAATCGAGATATACCACGTCCAATGACTCACCGTGGTCCAGTCTATAGCTTACCTCTTCATAAAAACTGATTAGATTGGTTTGACAGGAGCGATTTCTCATAAACCCATGCTGATATGGAGTTAACCCCTTAGTGACCGAGCCAAATTTTTGAAATCTGACCAGTGTCACTTTATGTGGTAATAACTCTGCAACGCTTCAACAAATCCCAGTGATTTTGAGATTGTTTTTTCGTGACACATTCTACTTTATGATAATGGAAAATTTAGTTCAACATTTTTTGTGTTTATTTATAAAAAAAATCAAAAATTTGAGAAAAATGTTAAAAAATTAGCAATTTTCTAAATTTGAATGATTATCCCTTTAATCCAGATAGTCATACAACAGCAAACCATTAATAAATAACATTTCCCACATGTCAGCTTTACATCAGGACCATTTGTAAAATGTTATTTTATTTTGTTAGCATTTTAGGAGGTTTAAAAATGTAGCAGCAATTTTTCATTTTTTCAAAGAAATTTACAAAATTTATTTTTTTAGGGACTTATCCATGTTTGAAGTGACTTTATGGGTCCCATATATTGGGAAACCCCCAAACGTGATACCATTTTAAAAACAGCACCCCCTGACATATTGAAAACTGCTGTCAGGTAGTTTATTAACCCTTCAGGTGCTTTACAGGAATTAACGCAAAGTGGTATGACAGAAATGAAAATGTGTATTTTTACCACCTAAATGTTGCTAACTTCTAAACAGATTACTACAGCCGGCAGACTCTAAGGCCGCTATTTGGTCATGAATTGCCATGGCAAACATCAGGACCGCAAAATCATGATCTGAGGGCACCAATTGGGATAAAGAGGAAGCCCCCACACTCTGTTAACCATTTATAATGATGTAGTCACTATTGACAGCAGCATCTAAGGGGTTAAACAGATTTAGAAGGTGCAAATACTGATCGTGGCTGGTGCAGCAAGTTGTCAGCTATAGTGTACAACCGACAGATGATGGATTGTCATCTGTATGGGGAGGTAATTCTCTTATATCTAAGGTCAGTTAAAAGACGTATTGGCGGTCATTAAGGGGTTAAACAGTTATTCTCATTGAGATAATCCAGAATAACATCCCTCAGAAACCCTTCAAATATTTTACCAACAATAGAGGTTAGACTTACTGGCCTATAATTTCCAGGTTCACTTTTAGAGCCCTTTTTGAATATTGGCACCACATTTGCTATGCGCCAGTCCTGCGGAACAGACCCTGTCGCTATAGAGTCCCTAAAAATAAGAAATAATGGTTTATCTATTACATTACTTAGTTCTCTTAGTACTCGTGGGTGTATGCCATCCGGACCCGGAGATTTATCTATTTTAATCTTATTTAGCCGGTTTCGCACCTCTTCTTGGGTTAGATTGGTGACCCTTAATATAGGGTTTTCATTGTTTCTTGGGATTTCACCTAGCATTTCATTTTCCACCGTGAATACCGTGGAGAAGAAGGTGTTTAATATGTTAGCTTTTTCCTCGTCATCTACAACCATTCTTTCCTCACTATTTTTTAAGGGGCCTACATTTTCAGTTTTTATTCTTTTACTATTGATATAGTTGAAGAACAGTTTGGGATTAGTTTTACTCTCCTTAGCAATGTGCTTCTCTGTTTCCTTTTTGGCAGCTTTAATTAGTTTTTTAGATAAAGTATTTTTCTCCCTATAGTTTTTTAGAGCTTCAATGGTGCCATCCTGCTTTAGTAGTGCAAATGCTTTCTTTTTACTGTTAATTGCCTGTCTTACTTCTTTGTTTAGCCACATTATAACTACTATAATACTGCCTCCTATGTACAAGAATATAACTACTATAATACTGCCCCTATGTACAAGAATATAACTACTATAATACTGCTCCTATGTGCAAGAATATAACTACTATAATACTGCTCCTATGTACAAGAATATAACTACTATAATACTGCCCCCTATGTACAAGAATATAACTACTATAATACTGCCCCCTATGTACAAGAATATAACTACTATAATACTGCCTCCTATGTACAAGAATATAACTACTATAATACTGCCCCTATGTACAAGAATATAACTACTATAATACTGCTCCTATGTGCAAGAATATAACTACTATAATACTGCTCCTATGTACAAGAATATAACTACTATAATACTGCTTCCTATGTACAAGAATATAACTACTATAATACTGCTCCTATGTACAAGAATATAACTACTATAATACTGCCCCTATCTACAAGAATATAACTACTATAATACTGCCCCCTATGTACAAGAATATAACTACTATAATACTGCTTCTATGTACAAGAATATAACTACTATTATACTGCCCCTATATACAAGAATATAACTACTATAATACTGCTCCTATGTACAAGAATATAACTACTATAATACTGCCCCCTATGTACAAGAATATAACTACTATAATACTGCCCCCTATGTACAAGAATATAACTACTATAATACTGCCTCCTATGTACAAGAATATAACTACTATAATACTGCCCCTATGTACAAGAATATAACTACTATAATACTGCTCCTATGTGCAAGAATATAACTACTATAATACTGCTCCTATGTACAAGAATATAACTACTATAATACTGCTTCCTATGTACAAGAATATAACTACTATAATACTGCTCCTATGTACAAGAATATAACTACTATAATACTGCCCCTATCTACAAGAATATAACTACTATAATACTGCCCCCTATGTACAAGAATATAACTACTATAATACTGCTCCTATGTACAAGAATATAACTACTATTATACTGCCCCTATATACAAGAATATAGCTACTATAATACTGCTCCTATGTGCAAGAATATAACTACTATAATACTGCTCCTATGTACAAGAATATAACTACTATAATACTGCTTCCTATGTACAAGAATATAACTACTATAATACTGCTCCTATGTACAAGAATATAACTACTATAATACTGCCCCTATCTACAAGAATATAACTACTATAATACTGTCCCCTATGTACAAGAATATAACTACTATAATACTGCTCCTATGTACAAGAATATAACTACTATTATACTGCCCCTATATACAAGAATATAACTACTATAATACTGCCCCCTATGTACAAGAATATAACTACTGTAATACTGATCCTATATACATGAATATAACTACTATAATACTGCTCCTATGTACAAGAATATAACTACTATAATACTGCCCCCTATGTACAAGAATATAACTACTATAATACTGTCCCCTATGTACAAGAATATAACTACTATAATACTGCCCCTATGTACAAGAATATAACTACTATAATACTGCTCCTATGTGCAAGAATATAACTACTATAATACTGCTCCTATGTACAAGAATATAACTACTATAATACTGCCCCCTATGTACAAGAATATAACTACTATAATACTGCCCCTATGTACAAGAATATAACTACTATAATACTGCTCCTATGTGCAAGAATATAACTACTATAATACTGCCCCCTATGTACAAGAATATAACTACTATAATACTGCCTCCTATGTACAAGAATATAACTACTATAATACTGCCCCTATGTACAAGAATATAACTACTATAATACTGCTCCTATGTGCAAGAATATAACTACTATAATACTGCTCCTATGTACAAGAATATAACTACTATAATACTGCTTCCTATGTACAAGAATATAACTACTATAATACTGCTTCTATGTACAAGAATATAACTACTATTATACTGCCCCTATATACAAGAATATAACTACTATAATACTGCTCCTATGTACAAGAATATAACTACTATAATACTGCCCCTATGTACAAGAATATAACTACTATAATACTGCTCCTATGTACAAGAATATAACTACTATTATACTGCCCCTATATACAAGAATATAACTACTATAATACTGCCCCCTATGTACAAGAATATAACTACTGTAATACTGATCCTATATACATGAATATAACTACTATAATACTGCTCCTATGTACAAGAATATAACTACTATAATACTGCCCCCTATGTACAAGAATATAACTACTATAATACTGTCCCCTATGTACAAGAATATAACTACTATAATACTGCCCCTATGTACAAGAATATAACTACTATAATACTGCTCCTATGTGCAAGAATATAACTACTATAATACTGCTCCTATGTACAAGAATATAACTACTATAATACTGCCCCCTATGTACAAGAATATAACTACTATAATACTGCTCCTATGTGCAAGAATATAACTACTATAATACTGCCCCTATGTACAAGAATATAACTACTATAATACTGCTCCTATGTGCAAGAATATAACTACTATAATACTGCTCCTATGTACAAGAATATAACTACTATAATACTGCCCCCTATGTACAAGAATATAACTACTATAATACTGCCCCTATGTACAAGAATATAACTACTATAATACTGCTCCTATGTGCAAGAATATAACTACTATAATACTGCTCCTATGTACAAGAATATAACTACTATAATACTGCCCCCTATGTACAAGAATATAACTACTATAATACTGCCCCCTATGTACAAGAATATAACTACTATAATACTGCTCCTATGTGCAAGAATATAACTACTATAATACTGCTCCTATGTACAAGAATATAACTACTATAATACTGCCCCCTATGTACAAGAATATAACTACTATAATACTGCCCCTATGTACAAGAATATAACTACTATAATACTGCTCCTATGTGCAAGAATATAACTACTATAATACTGCTCCTATGTACAAGAATATAACTACTATAATACTGCCCCCTATGTACAAGAATATAACTACTATAATACTGCCCCCTATGTACAAGAATATAACTACTATAATACTGCTCCTATGTACAAGAATATAACTACTATAATACTGCTCCTATGTGCAAGAATATAACTACTATAATACTGCTCCTATGTACAAGAATATAACTACTATAATACTGCCCCCTATGTACAAGAATATAACTACTATAATACTGCCTTCTATGTACAAGAATATAACTACTATAATACTGCCCCTATGTACAAGAATATAACTACTATAATACTGCTCCTATGTGCAAGAATATAACTACTATAATACTGCTCCTATGTACAAGAATATAACTACTATAATACTGCTTCCTATGTACAAGAATATAACTACTATAATACTGCTCCTATGTACAAGAATATAACTACTATAATACTGCCCCTATCTACAAGAATATAACTACTATAATACTGCCCCCTATGTACAAGAATATAACTACTATAATACTGCTTCTATGTACAAGAATATAACTACTATTATACTGCCCCTATATACAAGAATATAACTACTATAATACTGCTCCTATGTACAAGAATATAACTACTATAATACTGCCCCCTATGTACAAGAATATAACTACTATAATACTGTCCCCTATGTACAAGAATATAACTACTATAATACTGCTCCTATGTACAAGAATATAACTACTATAATACTGCCCCCTATGTACAAGAATATAACTACTATAATACTGCTCCTATGTACAAGAATATAACTACTATAATACTGCTCCTATGTACAAGAATATAACTACTATAATACTGCTTCCTATGTACAAGAATATAACTACTATAATACTGCTCCTATGTACAAGAATATAACTACTATAATACTGCCCCTATCTACAAGAATATAACTACTATAATACTGCCCCCTATGTACAAGAATATAACTACTATAATACTGCCCCTATCTACAAGAATATAACTACTATAATACTGCCCCCTATGTACAAGAATATAACTACTATAATACTGTCCCTATGTACAAGAATATAACTACTATAATACTGCCCCTATGTACAAGAATATAACTAGCTAGGCTGAACTGGATGGACAAATGTCTTTTTTCGGCCTTACTAACTATGTTACTATGTTACTATGTAACTACTATAATACTGCTCCTATGTACAAGAATATAACTACTATAATACTGCTCCTATGTACAAGAATATAACTACTATAATACTGCCCCCTATGTACAAGAATATAACTACTATAATACTGCCCCTATGTACAAGAATATAACTACTATAATACTGCTCCTATGTGCAAGAATATAACTACTATAATACTGCTCCTATGTACAAGAATATAACTACTATAATACTGCCCCCTATGTACAAGAATATAACTACTATAATACTGCCCCCTATGTACAAGAATATAACTACTATAATACTGCTCCTATGTGCAAGAATATAACTACTATAATACTGCTCCTATGTACAAGAATATAACTACTATAATACTGTCCCCTATGTACAAGAATATAACTACTATAATACTGCCCCTATGTACAAGAATATAACTACTATAATACTGCTCCTATGTGCAAGAATATAACTACTATAATACTGCTCCTATGTACAAGAATATAACTACTATAATACTGCCCCCTATGTACAAGAATATAACTACTATAATACTGCCCCCTATGTACAAGAATATAACTACTATAATACTGCTCCTATGTACAAGAATATAACTACTATAATACTGCTCCTATGTGCAAGAATATAACTACTATAATACTGCTCCTATGTACAAGAATATAACTACTATAATACTGCCCCCTATGTCCAAGAATATAACTACTATAATACTGCCTCCTATGTACAAGAATATAACTACTATAATACTGCCCCTATGTACAAGAATATAACTACTATAATACTGCTCCTATGTGCAAGAATATAACTACTATAATACTGCTCCTATGTACAAGAATATAACTACTATAATACTGCTTCCTATGTACAAGAATATAACTACTATAATACTGCCCCTATCTACAAGAATATAACTACTATAATACTGCCCCCTATGTACAAGAATATAACTACTATAATACTGCTTCTATGTACAAGAATATAACTACTATTATACTGCCCCTATATACAAGAATATAACTACTATAATACTGCTCCTATGTACAAGAATATAACTACTATAATACTGCCCCCTATGTACAAGAATATAACTACTATAATACTGTCCCCTATGTACAAGAATATAGCTACTATAATACTGCTCCTATGTACAAGAATATAACTACTATTATACTGCCCCTATATACAAGAATATAACTACTATAATACTGCCCCCTATGTACAAGAATATAACTACTATAATACTGTCCCCTATGTACAAGAATATAACTACTATAATACTGCCCCTATGTACAAGAATATAACTACTATAATACTGATCCTATATACAAGAATATAACTACTATAATACTGCTCCTATGTACAAGAATATAACTACTATAATACTGCCCCCTATGTACAAGAATATAACTACTATAATACTGTTCCCTATGTACAAGAATATAACTACTATAATACTGCCCCTATGTACAAGAATATAACTACTATAATACTGCTCCTATGTGCAAGAATATAACTACTATAATACTGCTCCTATGTACAAGAATATAACTACTATAATACTGCCCCCTATGTACAAGAATATAACTACTATAATACTGCTCCTATGTGCAAGAATATAACTACTATAATACTGCTCCTATGTACAAGAATATAACTACTATAATACTGCCCCCTATGTACAAGAATATAACTACTATAATACTGCCCCCTATGTACAAGAATATATCTACTATAATACTGCCCCTATGTTCAGGAATATAACTACTATAATACTGCCCCCTATGTACAAGAATATAACTACTAAAATACTCCCCCTATGTACAAGAATATAACTACTATAATACTGCTCCTATGTACAAGAATATAACTACTATTATACTGCCCCTATATACAAGAATATAACTACTATAATACTGCCCCCTATGTACAAGAATATAACTACTGTAATACTGATCCTATATACATGAATATAACTACTATAATACTGCTCCTATGTACAAGAATATAACTACTATAATACTGCCCCCTATGTACAAGAATATACCGTATATACTCGAGTATAAGCCGAGATTTTCAGCCCAAATTTTTGGGCTGAAAGTGCCCCCCTCGGCTTATACTCGAGTCACGGTAGCGGTGGGGTCGGCAGGTGAGGGGGTGAGGGCGCTGAGGTATACTTACCTAGTCCCAGCGATCCTCGCGCTGTCCCTGCCGTCCCACGGGCTTCGGCGCTGCAGTTTCTTCCTCTCTTCAGCGGTCACGTGGGACCGCTCATTACAGAAATGAATAAGCGGCTCCACCTCCCATAGGGGCGGAGCCGCTTATTCATTTCTCTAATCAGCGGTGCCGGTGACCGCTGATAGAGAAAGGAGCTGCGGCACCGAAGACAGGAGGGGACAGCGCGAGGATCGCCAGGACTAGGTAAGTATAGCATATTCACCTGTCCTCGTTCCAGCCGCCGGGCGCCGATCCATCTTCCCGGCCGGCGCCTCCATCTTCCCGGCGTCTCTGCTCTCTGACTGTTCAGGTCAGAGGGCGCGATGACGCATACAGTGTGCGCGGCGCCCTCTGCCTGATCAGTCAGAGCAGAGACGCCGGGAAGATGGAGGCGCCGGAACGAGACGCCGGGAGCTGCAATCAAGGGAGGTGAGTATGTGTTTTTTTTTCTTTATTGCGGCAGCGGCGGCACAAATTTATGTGGAACATCTATGGGGCACAATGAACGGTGCAGAGCACCGTATATGGCACAGCACAGCTATGGGGCACAGTGAACGGTGCAGAGCACCGTATATGGCACAGCACAGCTATGGGGCACAGTGAACGGTGCAGAGCACCGTATATGGCACAGCTATGGGGCACAGTGAACGGTGCAGAGCACCGTATATGGCACAGCTATGGGGCACAGTGAACGGTGCAGGGCACCGTATATGGCACAGCTCAGCTATGGGGCACAGTGAACGGTGCAGAGCACCGTATATGGCACAGCACAGCTATGGGGCACAGTGAACGGTGCAGAGCACCGTATATGGCACAGCACAGCTATGGGGCACAGTGAACGGTGCAGAGCACCGTATATGGCACAGCACAGCTATGTATGGGGCACAGTGAACGGTGCAGAGCACCGTATATGGCACAGCACAGCTATGGGGCACAGTGAACGGTGCAGAGCACCGTATATGGCACAGCTATGGGGCACAGTGAACGGTGCAGAGCACCGTATATGGCACAGCACAGCTATGGGGCACAGTGAACGGTGCAGAGCACCGTATATGGCACAGCTATGGGGCACAGTGAACGGTGCAGAGCACTATATGGTTCACACCTATGGGGAAATATGAACGGTGCAGAGCACTATATGGCACAGCTATGGGGAAATAATGATCTATTTTTATTTTTGAAATTCACCGGTAAATGCTGCATTTCCACCCTAGGCTTATACTCGAGTCAATAAGTTTTCCCAGTTTTTTTGTGGCAAAATTAGGGGGGTCGGCTTATACTCGGGTCGGCTTATACTCGAGTATATACGGTAACTACTATAATACTGTCCCCTATGTACAAGAATATAACTACTATAATACTGCCCCTATGTACAAGAATATAACTACTATAATACTGCTCCTATGTGCAAGAATATAACTACTATAATACTGCTCCTATGTACAAGAATATAACTACTATAATACTGCCCCCTATGTACAAGAATATAACTACTATAATACTGCTCCTATGTGCAAGAATATAACTACTATAATACTGCCCCTATGTACAAGAATATAACTACTATAATACTGCTCCTATGTGCAAGAATATAACTACTATAATACTGCCCCCTATGTACAAGAATATAACTACTATAATACTGCCTCCTATGTACAAGAATATAACTACTATAATACTGCCCCTATGTACAAGAATATAACTACTATAATACTGCTCCTATGTGCAAGAATATAACTACTATAATACTGCTCCTATGTACAAGAATATAACTACTATAATACTGCTTCCTATGTACAAGAATATAACTACTATAATACTGCTTCTATGTACAAGAATATAACTACTATTATACTGCCCCTATATACAAGAATATAACTACTATAATACTGCTCCTATGTACAAGAATATAACTACTATAATACTGCCCCCTATGTACAAGAATATAACTACTATAATACTGTCCCCTATGTACAAGAATATAACTACTATAATACTGCTCCTATGTACAAGAATATAACTACTATTATACTGCCCCTATATACAAGAATATAACTACTATAATACTGCCCCCTATGTACAAGAATATAACTACTGTAATACTGATCCTATATACATGAATATAACTACTATAATACTGCTCCTATGTACAAGAATATAACTACTATAATACTGCCCCCTATGTACAAGAATATAACTACTATAATACTGTCCCCTATGTACAAGAATATAACTACTATAATACTGCCCCTATGTACAAGAATATAACTACTATAATACTGCTCCTATGTGCAAGAATATAACTACTATAATACTGCCCCCTATGTACAAGAATATAACTACTATAATACTGCTCCTATGTGCAAGAATATAACTACTATAATACTGCCCCTATGTACAAGAATATAACTACTATAATACTGCTCCTATGTGCAAGAATATAACTACTATAATACTGCTCCTATGTACAAGAATATAACTACTATAATACTGCCCCCTATGTACAAGAATATAACTACTATAATACTGCCCCTATGTACAAGAATATAACTACTATAATACTGCTCCTATGTGCAAGAATATAACTACTATAATACTGCTCCTATGTACAAGAATATAACTACTATAATACTGCCCCCTATGTACAAGAATATAACTACTATAATACTGCCCCCTATGTACAAGAATATAACTACTATAATACTGCTCCTATGTGCAAGAATATAACTACTATAATACTGCCCCTATGTACAAGAATATAACTACTATAATACTGCCCCCTATGTACAAGAATATAACTACTATAATACTGCCCCTTTGTACAAGAATATAACTACTATAATACTGCTCCTATGTGCAAGAATATAACTACTATAATACTGCTCCTATGTACAAGAATATAACTACTATAATACTGCCCCCTATGTACAAGAATATAACTACTGTAATACTGCCCCCTATGTACAAGAATATAACTACTATAATACTGCTCCTATGTACAAGAATATAACTACTATAATACTGCTCCTATGTGCAAGAATATAACTACTATAATACTGCTCCTATGTACAAGAATATAACTACTATAATACTGCCCCCTATGTACAAGAATATAACTACTATAATACTGCCTCCTATGTACAAGAATATAACTACTATAATACTGCCCCTATGTACAAGAATATAACTACTATAATACTGCTCCTATGTGCAAGAATATAACTACTATAATACTGCTCCTATGTACAAGAATATAACTACTATAATACTGCTTCCTATGTACAAGAATATAACTACTAAAATACTGCTCCTATGTACAAGAATATAACTACTATAATACTGCCCCTATCTACAAGAATATAACTACTATAATACTGCCCCCTATGTACAAGAATATAACTACTATAATACTGCTTCTATGTACAAGAATATAACTACTATTATACTGCCCCTATATACAAGAATATAACTACTATAATACTGCTCCTATGTACAAGAATATAACTACTATAATACTGCCCCCTATGTACAAGAATATAACTACTATAATACTGTCCCCTATGTACAAGAATATAACTACTATAATACTGCTCCTATGTACAAGAATATAACTACTATTATACTGCCCCTATATACAAGAATATAACTACTATAATACTGCCCCCTATGTACAAGAATATAACTACTATAATACTGTCCCCTATGTACAAGAATATAACTACTATAATACTGCCCCTATGTACAAGAATATAACTACTATAATACTGATCCTATATACAAGAATATAACTACTATAATACTGCTCCTATGTACAAGAATATAACTACTATAATACTGCCCCCTATGTACAAGAATATAACTACTATAATACTGTTCCCTATGTACAAGAATATAACTACTATAATACTGCCCCTATGTACAAGAATATAACTACTATAATACTGCTCCTATGTGCAAGAATATAACTACTATAATACTGCTCCTATGTACAAGAATATAACTACTATAATACTGCCCCCTATGTACAAGAATATAACTACTATAATACTGCTCCTATGTGCAAGAATATAACTACTATAATACTGCTCCTATGTACAAGAATATAACTACTATAATACTGCCCCCTATGTACAAGAATATAACTACTATAATACTGCCCCCTATGTACAAGAATATATCTACTATAATACTGCCCCTATGTTCAGGAATATAACTACTATAATACTGCCCCCTATGTACAAGAATATAACTACTAAAATACTCCCCCTATGTACAAGAATATAACTACTATAATACTGCTCCTATATACAAGAATATAACTACTATAATACTGCTCCTATGTACAAGTATATAACTACTATAATACTGCCCCTATGTACAAGAATATAACTACTAAAATACTCCCCCTATGTACAAGAATATAACTACTATAATACTGCTCCTATATACAAGAATATAACTACTATAATACTGCTCCTATGTACAAGTATATAACTACTATAATACTGCTGCTATGTAAGAACATAAGTAACTGATGTTTCAGTAAGCAGATCTGGCACCAGCATTATACGCAGCACCTGAATTTGGCTGGAATCTGAATGTATGCAATGTATAAGTCCACACATTGTACTAATATAACCGCATACGGTGCTAACGTTTCCTTTGTGTGTAGAAATTGCACTAATGACTTTAAGGGAATGTCCAGCCTTCACCCCCATTTTATAGATAACGAATTTAATGGCGATGCACTCCTTTTTACATTACATTTTTGATGCTCTCTTTTCCTGATACACAGTTCCAGATCCTCTCCTTAGATATCTTCTGCCTTGGAGTAAGCTCATTTTTTCGATCAGAATAATATACATAGTGCTCAGTGAGCTCCCCCTAATGGCAACTTCATCGTGTAACTTTGGCTATTCAGGTTTTTTAGAAAACTCATTGTAATGTTCCAAAGTGCAAAAATTATTCTTTTACATTGTAACTGGTGGTGTCAAAATGAAAATATGCTATTGCTTTTTTGCTGCTATTTTTGTTACATTTTTGTGTTTTTTTTTTATATTTTTGTTGCAGATTTCAAACAATTTTTTATGCTTTTTTTTTTTTTTTTTTAAATTGCAGTAATGCTCTGATTTTGGAAACATAAGGCTAAGGAAAAATATGCAGCTAATGAATTCTTTTTAGAACCTTGCTGTTAGAAGTAGAAATAAAGAACAAAAAAAATCTGAATGAAAATAGAGGAGTAAGAGAAACTGACTGCGAACTAAAATTTGTCTCCACAAATGCACACAGCATGGGAAATAAACAAGGAGAACTGGAGCTGCTAACACAGGAAGAAAGATATGATGAAACTTGGTGGAATACAAACCTTTAAGTCTACAACTTATTTATTAGAAACAGGATTAACAAGGGGGGAGGAGGTGCTGCATTGTGTTAGGAAAACGTATATATCTACACAGAGATCCAAGCTCCAGAGGCTGGTAGCTCTGCAGAAACTTTTTGCGTAAGAATGCAAGGAGAGAAGAGCAGAAAGGACATTTATACTATGTGTATACTATAGGCCACCTGGACAGACTGAAGATGTGCATGAACTGTTGTTACATCAGATGTCTCTGTTCTAAAAAAAAAGTGCGACATAGCGATCATGGGAGATTTTAACTATCCATATATTTGTTGGGAATCTCTCTCAGGCAAAAGTAATGGGTCCAGAAAATTCTTATCTTCTTTTTCTGACAACTTTATCTTTCAAAAGGTAGAAGAGAGAGCAAGAGAGAGGATCTGCCTTCTTGGACCTAATTGTTACCAACAGAGAGGAAATGGTTGAGGAAGTAAAGTTGGCCAGAAATTTAGGAGGCAGCAGCAATCATGCTATCCTCAAATTTTGGATTACAAGAGGATGAAGACCAGCGAGGACTCAGACTTTAAAATTGGACTTCAGAAAGGCAGATTTTAATGGTCTCAGAAAGAGGGTAGGAAAGTTCCAATGGGCGGATGTTCTAAAGGACAGAAATGTCAAAGAAGGACAGGAGATTTTACTAAATGAAATTCTCACCGCACAATCAGTAACAATCCCGAAAAGAAAGATTTAAAGAGACCAGGATGGATGAACACAGAACTTAATCACTCTATATCAAATGGAAGGCGGGGGCATATATAAAGAAGAATATAATGCTGTCTGCAGGTAATGCAGTGCAAGTGTTAGAAGAGCTAAAGCCAGTAATGAAGTGAGGCTTGCAAGAAAGACCAATAGAAATAAAAAAGGGTTTGGGGATATGTAAAAAGCAAAAGAAAAGTCAGAGATTCTATAGGATTTATACAGGATGAAAAGGGTGAAGTGGTCAAAAATGATGTTGAGAAGGGCGAACTTTTACATTCCTATTTTTGCTCTGTGTTCTCTAAGAAAACAATTGTAACATCAACTGATCTTCATGGTCCCATTGAAGGAATAAAAGAATCCACACTATCCGTAAACAGAGAGATGGTGAGGGAACACTTAGCTAATTTACATCTCATGGTCCAGATAAATTACATCCTATGGTACTGAAAGAGGAGTTTGCAGAGAAAATTGCAGAACCACTAGCCAGAATCTTTGAAAAATTCTGGAGAACAAAAGATTGGAGAAGGGCAAATGTTGTCCCAACATTCAAAAAAAAAAAAAAGGAAAGAAGATGGCACCAGGAAATTACAAGCCAGTGAGCCTTACTTCTATACCAGGAAATATCTTTGACCAAATTATTAAACAGCATGTATGAAAGTACTTGGAAAAGAATACACTAATTAACCAGAACCAGCATGGGTTTGGGCAAACAAGTCATGCCAGACTAATCTAATTTCCTTCTATGATGGAATCACTGACTGGGTGTTTCAGGGAGCTGCGGTAGATATAGTATATCTCAACTTCAGCAAAGCATTTCATAAAGTATCTCATACTATCCTTATTGAAAAATGATCGAGTATGGGATTGACAAGGCTACGGTTAGATGGATTCATAACTGGCTCATTCTCAAAGAATGATAATAAATGGTTGCAAATCCAATTGGACAAGTGTTTCAAGTGGGGATCACAAGGCTCTGTCCTGGCCCCAGTATTGAATACTTTTATAAATGATCTAAAATAAGGGAACCGAAGGTAAACTGATCAAAGTTGCAGATGATGCAAAGCTAGGAGGGATAGCTAACACTAGAGAAGACAGAGAAGGGATTCAGAAGGATCTAGATAAGCTTGAACAATGGTCAGCAACTAATAGAATCGTATTAAACAGGGAGAAATGCAAGATTCTACATCTGGGCAAGAAAAACAAAAATTACATCTACAGAATGGGAGAACTAAACAACAGCACGTGTGAAAAAGACTTGGGTATACTAATAGATCACAGACTGCACAGGAGTCAACAGTGTGATGCAGCAGCAAAAAAGGTAAACAGTTCTAGTATGTATTCAAAGAAGCATAGAGTCTAGATCACGTGAAGTCATTGTCCCCCTCTACTCCTCCTTGGTCAGGCCTCATCTGGAATACTGTGTCCAGTTCTGGACACATTTTAAAAAAAGA
Source organism: Ranitomeya imitator (assembly GCF_032444005.1). Classification (NCBI taxonomy): domain Eukaryota; kingdom Metazoa; phylum Chordata; class Amphibia; order Anura; family Dendrobatidae; genus Ranitomeya; species Ranitomeya imitator. The sequence goes on from NC_091283.1 coordinate 834,499,747, forward strand.
CATTGAAAAACTGGAGCAAGTTCAGAGAAGAGCAACCAGGATGGTGAGCGGACTACAAACTATGTCCTACGATGAACGGTTAAAGGATCTGGGAATGTATAGCTTGCAAAACAGAAGGCTAAGAGGCGACTACAAATATCTGAAGGGCTGTCACAGTGTAGAGGGATCATCATTATTCTCATTTGCACATGGAAACACGAGAAGCAATGGAATGAAACTGAAAGATTCAGATTAGATATTAGAAAAAAACTTTTTGACACTGAGGGTGATCAATGAGTGGAAGAGGTGGCCACGAGAGGTGGTGAGTTCTCCTTTAATGGAAGTCTGCACACAGAGGCTGGACAGACATCTGTCTGAGATGGTTTAGTGACTCCTGCATTGAGCAGGGGTTGGACACGAGAACCCTGGAGATCCCATCCAACTCTAACATTCTATGATTCTATGATCTATATACAAAAATACACTAAAAACACACAGAGCAACAGCATCTTTAGACCCCCCCACCCCCGGGGGAGAAGTTTTGTGAATTTATATCCACTTTCTGCACAAAAAAACACAACATAAGAAAGCAGCACTTATGGTACATAGATAGATGGCTGAAAAGTTCAAGCAATGTGGATGTGATTTCATGAAAGATCCTGCCCACTGCATTTAATGCTGCTGAACTGTGAGTTTTTTGCTGCATTTATTCATTATAAACTTTTATAAGGAGCCTAAAAAAAACAAATGTAAAAAATACCAATGGTTGTTAAGTGCAGAATTCCAGCATTTCTGCACTAAAAAAATGCATTAAAAATTTTGTGTCAAATCTGCACCAAAAACGTATAAAAAAAAGGGGAAAACGGAGCAAAAATGCAATAAACAAATAGAGAGGATTGTTATTGCATATCTTGGTGCGGACACTTGCAGAAAAAACCCCACAGTGGAAAAGAAGCAGCATTTTTGCACTGGAAATATTAGTTCTAATACTTATTATGATCGTGAAAGGTGGAGAATCTCCCTAAACTACCATTACATTAGTTTCACAAACCCTAAAAAATAGCGGCCTGTCGTAAAGTCGCCAGTCTACCAACACCTGTAGAGAGAGGCCGGTTAGCCAAATACCGGGGGTAACAGGTTACAGAAGAAGAATGAACACAGCAGAGTAAATACAATGTCTGTCCAGTCTCTGCCTGCCGGTCACTATGAAGGTGTTGGCTGTAAATGTTACATTGTATCTATGCGTCTGTCTGCAGCTACAGGTGTCCGTGCGTCCTTACATTGTATCCTGGCGTCTGCCTGTATCTACAGGTGTCCGTGTGTTCTTACATTGCATCCAGGCATCTGCCTGTAGCTACAGGTGTCCGTGTGCTCTTACATTGTATCTATGCGTCTACCTGTAGCTACAGGTGTCCGTGTGTTGTTACATTGTATCTATGCATCTGCCTGTAGCTACAGGTGTCCGTGTGTTGTTACATTGTATCTATGCGTCTGTCTGCAGCTACAGGTGTCCGTGTGTCCTTACATTGTATCCTGGCGTCTGCCTGTATCTACAGGTGTCCGTGTGTTCTTACATTGCATCCAGGCATCTGCCTGTAGCTACAGGTGTCCGTGTGTTGTTACATTGTATCTACGCGTCTGCCTGTAGCTACAGGTGTCCGTGTGCTCTTACATTGTATCTATGCGTCTACCTGTAGCTACAGGTGTCCGTGTGTTGTTACATTGTATCTATGCATCTGCCTGTAGCTACAGGTGTCCGTGTGTTGTTACATTGTATCTATGCGTCTGTCTGTAGCTACAGGTGTCCATGTGTTCTTACATTGTATCTATGTGTCTGTAGCTACAGGTGTCCGTGTGTTGTTACATTGTATCTATGCGTCTGTCTGTAGCTACAGGTGTCCGTGTGTTGTTACATTGTATCCATGCGTGTTTGTAGCTACAGGTGTCTGTGTGTTCTTACATTGTATCTATGCGTCTGCCTGTAGCTACAGGTGTCCGTGTGTTCTTACATTGTATCTATGCGTCTGCCTGTAGCTACAGGTGTCCGTGTATTCTTACATTGTATCTATGCGTCTGCCTGTAGCTACAGGTGTCCGTGTGTTCTTACATTGTATCTATGCGTCTGCCTGTAGCTACATGTGTCCGTGTTCTTACATTGTATCTATGCGTCTGCCTGTAGCTACAGGTGTCCATGTGTTCCTACATTGTATCTATGCGTCTGCCTGTAGCTAGACGTGTCCGTGCATTCTTACATTGTATCCAGGCGTCTGTCTGTAGCTACAGGTGTTCATGTGTTCTAAAATTGTATCCAGGCGTCTGTAGCTACAGGTGTTCGTGTGTTGTTACATTGTTTCTGTCTTTGTTACCTTGTCTCTAGATGTGTGTAGTTGCGGGATCTGTTAGTGGTCTGCCCGTCTGTGTGTCGTCACATTGTATCCTAGATGTCTGTTCCTCGGTGTTGTCCATTTTTCGGATACTTTCTCTGTCTGCCTCCATCATTGTGTGATTGCTGCTTTGTTCTGTCTTCTCTACACCAGCGCTGCCTGCAGTGTCCCCCCGGCCCACACACAACACCCACCAGCATTTCTGTACCTGATCACCACATTGCTTGCCTTCTTACCTGCCTTGCCCTGACCTACCAGAATTTGCTTACCCACTGAACTGACCCGATTGCTTACCTGTCTTTGCCATACAACCAGTGTTTGCCTTTTGTCATTGCCATCCCAGCACTTCCTTGCTTACCTCCCCATATAGCTGACAGTTGCCCTCCTGCCCCATTCACTTGCCCACTCTACATTGCCAGCACCCGCTTGCCTTTTGATCTTGATACAAGCAACGCATTTTTTCCTGCTCTAGTAAACCGGTAACGGTCTACCCAACTACACCACCTCCCGGCAACAACATGCATGCCTTCCATGGTTCACCAGCAATTACTTTACCAGCTCCTGCTTATCTCTAGCATTCCCACCTCCTGTTCCTCTGCTTCCCCCATATTATTTCCTCTTGCTGCCCCACTATACTTGCCTCTATATGTACGTGCTTGCCCTTCATACCCAGCTCCTGCTCTCATGCCTATACCCTACATGTTAAGCCTCATGCCGTCCTTTCTCGCCTTCCTACTACCCGTCTACTCGCCCCCTCTGCCTACATGATCAGCCCATGCCGACCTTTTCTGCCTTCCTACTACCTATCTACTTGCCCCTCTAATACATGCAACCACTGTCCGACATGATCAGCCCTTGCCGGCCTTTCCCACTGCCCGACTACTTGCCCCTCTAATACATGCAACCACTGTCCGACATGATCAGCCCTTGACGATCTTTCCTGCCTTTTTGACTACCAAACTACTTGCCCCTCTAGTACCTGCAACCACTGTCCTACATGTTGAGCCCTTGCCGGCCTTTTCCGCCTTCCCACTACCCGACTACTTGCCCCCTCTAATGCATGCAACCACTGTCGGACATGATCAGCCCTTGCCAGCCTTTTCTGCCTTCCCACTACCCGTCTACTTGCCCCTCTAATACATGCAACCACTTGCCTACATGGTCAGTCCTTGCCGGCATTTCCTGCCTTTCCCACTGCCCGACTACTTGCCCCTCTAATACATGCAACCACTATCCGACATGATCAGCCCTTGCAGGTCTTTCCTGCCTTTTACACTACCGAACTACTTGCCCCTCTAGTACCTGCAACTACTGTCCTACATGTTGAGCCCTTGCCGGCCTTTCCCGCCTTCCCACTACCCAACTACTTGCCCCCTCTAATACATGCAACCACTGTCCGACATGATCAGCCCTTGTCGGCCTTTCCTGCCTTCCCACTGCCTGACTACTTGCCTCTCTAATACATGCAACCACTGTCTGACATGATCAGCCCTTCCTGGCATTTTCTGCCTTTCCCACTACCCGACTACTTGCCCCCTCTAATACATGCAACCACTGTGGGACATGATCAGCCCTTGACTGCCTTTCCCGCCTTCCCACTACCCATCTACTCGCTCCCTCTAATACATGCAACCACTGTCTGACATGGTGAGCCCTTGCCAGGATTTTCCACCTTCCTACTACCAAACTACTCACCCCTCTAATACCTGCAACCACTGGCCTACATGTTCAGCCGTTGCCGGCTTTTCCTGCCTTCCCACTACCCGTCTACTCGCTCCCTCTAATACATGCAACCACTGTCCGACATGATCAGCCCCTGCCGGGATTTCCCGCCTTCCTACTATCGACCTACTCACCCCTCTGAAGCATGCAACCCCTGGCCTACATGTTTAGCCGTTGCCGGCTTTTCCCACCTTCCCACTACCCGACTACTTGCCCCTCTAATACATGCAACCACTGTCCGATGTCCGACATGATCAGCCCTTGACGGCCATTCCTGCCTTCCCACTACCCGTCTACTTACTCCCTCTAATACATGCAACCACTGTCGGACATGATCAGCCCTTCTCGAGATTTCCTGCGTTTCCCTCTGCCAGACTACTTGCCCCTCTAATACATGCAACCACTGTAATACATGTTCAGCCCTTGCTGGCCTTTCCCGCCTTCCGACTACTTGCCCCCTCTAATACATGCAACCACTGTCTGACATGATCAGCCCTTGCCGGCCTTTCCTGCCTTGCGACTACCCGACTACTTGCCCCCTCTAATACATGCAAACACTGTCCAACATTATCAGCCCTTCCCAGCATTTTCTGCCTTTCCCTCTGCCCGACTACTTGCCCCCTCTAATACATGCAACTACTGTCGGACACGATCAGCCCTTGCCGGCATTTCCCGCCTTCCTACTACCAATCTACTCACCCCTCTAATACCTGCAACCACTGGCCTACATGTTTAGCCGTTGCCGGCTTTTCCCACCACCCGACTACTTGCCCCTCTAATACATGCAACCACTGTCCGATGTCCGACATGATCAGCCCTTGACGGCCTTTTCCTGCCTTCCCACTACCCGTCTACTTACTCCCTATAATACATGCAACCACTGTCGGACATGATCAGCCCTTTTCGAGATTTCCTGCCTTTCCCACTGCCCGACTGCTTTCCCCTCTAATACATGTAACCACTGTAATACATGTTCAGCCCTTGCTGGCCTTTCCCGCCTTCCGACTACCCGACTACTTGCCCCCTCTAATACATGCAACCACTGTAATACATGTTCAGCCCTTGCTGGCCTTTCCCGCTTTCCGACTACCCGACTACTTGCCCCCTCTAATACATGCAACTACTGTCGGACATGATCAGCCCTTGCCGGCCTTTCCCACCTTCCCACTGCCCGACTGCTTGCCCCTCTAATACATGCAACTACTGTCGGACATGATCAGCCCTTGCTGGCCTTTCCCGCTTTCCGACTACCCGACTACTTGCCCCCTCTAATACATGCAACTACTGTCGGACATGATCAGCCCTTGCCGGCCTTTCCCACCTTCCCACTGCCCGACTGCTTGCCCCTCTAATACATGCAACTACTGTCGGACATGATCAGCCCTTGCCGGCCTTTCCCACCTTCCCACTGCCCGACTGCTTGCCCCTCTAATACATGCAACTACTGTCGGACATGATCAGCCCTTGCCGGCATTTCCCGCCTTCCTACTACCAACCTACTCACCCCTCTAATACATGCAACCACTGTCTGACATGTTCAGCTTTTCCCGCCTTCCCATTACCAGACTACTTGCCCCCTAATACATGCAACCGCTCCCCTTTGTGTCCCACTACACCCGTAACCGCTTGTTCGCCTACCCCACATTACCAGCACCGCTTGCCTTCTTCACAAGCATCACATTTTCAGTATCGCCCACACATTTCAATGCCATGTATGCCCACCCCTGCTGTCGCCCCCTTTCCATGTCTACCGCTTTGTCTAGCAGTCTCGCTGCCTGTCGTCAGCCCCGATACGCCTGCTCCTCAGTCTCATTGTCTGGCAGTGCCACACACTGTCAGTGCCCGCCATCAGGTTTAGAGTCTGCTTGCGCTAGACAGTATACGTCTGCTCGCCTCCGTCTCCACAGTCTGCCTGTTTAGCCGTCACTGGCAGACGCATCAGCTGCCCCTCGTCAGTCGTCCGTCTACCTGTAGGGCTAGGTGTCTGCTGTCACTGTGCGCTGTCACAGGCGGGCGTGTGTGTTGGGAGCTGTCACTGTGCAGCGTGTACCTGGCTGCTATGTGTCCGTGTGTCTATAATTATCCGCATGTGAGCACATCTGTCTGGAGCTGTCACTCCTGTCTCTGCGTCTCCCCTTTGCTGCCTCCTCACCCTGGTTCCCCTCCTGTTGCCTCTGACACTTTGCGCCTCCTCTCTTGGTCTCTTCTTGGGGGGTCGCCCCCTCTCCTCTGCACAGGCTGGGGAGGGGGTGAGGCAGATTTCTGATGGAGGGGGTGGGGGGATCCAGACAGATAGAGGAGGACTTTCTGCTTCCTGCAGGGTTGGGTTTTCTTCCGGGCCATAAGTCTGAAAAAGGAGGGGAGGAAATAAGAGAGAAGGGGAAGGAGGGAGGAAGAAGAGAGCAGGGAGGGGAGAAGGCAAAGTGCACAGGCCAAGCATGGCGGATGTAGCAGAGCTGGAACTGCTTCTTCTGAGTACAGAGACCATAATGCAGTCCCATGTAAAACACACCTATTGTGATAGGATAGGGGGTTGTGCCAGATGGCAAACCCAGCTCCACTACATGACAAATTCAGCTCTGCTGCATGTCGGAAAATGGCAAACACAACATTGCTACAGCTTTCTATGGTCTGCAACATCACATGCGGTGACTAACAAACTTGGCTCTGCTGCATCTGACGAACCGATGATTTCTTTCAAATGATAAACTGCACAGATGCTCCGTAAATTGTGCTAAATGGCAAACTTCTCATCAGATGCAGCAGAGATGAGTTTGTCATTTTGTATGGCCTTGTCATTTAGGGCAACAGAGCCGGGTTTTTCATTTCACACAATTTTATGACACATTTCTCAGATGGAGATGAGAGGAGTTTGTCATTTTGCACAATTTATGGGCTGCACGGTGCAGCAGAGTTGAGTTTGTAATTTCACATAATATATGGGGTTGTCACATTCAGCAGTGCCGAGATTGTAATTTGGAGCAATTTATGTATATGTCAGATGCAGCAGAGTTGAGTTTGTAATTTGACACGAAAATATGTCGGTTAGATCCAAGTTTGCTTTGGAACAATTTATGGTCTGTTGAGTTTGCTGTTTGGAACAATTTATGCAATTGTCAGATGCAGCAGAGCTGAGTTTGCTGACTGGAGCAATTTACATTTATTTGTGATGCAGCAGAGCTGAGTCTGTGATTTAGAATAGGTTATGCGCATGTTAGAAGCAACAAAGTTGCGTTTGTAACAACACAATTTATGGATTTGTCAGATGCGGTAGAGCTGATTTGAAAGTTGGAGCAAGTCATGTGTAAGTCAGATGTAGCAGAGCTGAATTTGCCATTTGGAACAATTTACTCGCTTGTCAGATGCAACAGACCCGAGTTTGTAGTTTAGAATAATTTATTGCTGTTTTTTTTTTTTTTATGCAGCAGAGCTGAGTTTGTAATCTGGAAAATTGTATGGGTTTGTCAGATGCAGCAGAGCTGAGTTTGTAGTTTGGAGGAATTTATTGCTGTCTTTTTTTTTGATGCAGCAGAGCTGAGTTTGTAATCTGGAAGATTGTATGGGTTTGTCAGATGCAGCAGAGCTGAGTTTGTAGTTTGGAGGAATTTATTGCTGTCTTTTTTTTGATGCAGCAGAGCTGAGTTTGTAATCTGGAAGATTGTATGGGTTTGTCAGATGCAGCAGAGCTGAGTTTGTAGTTTGGAGGAATTTATTGCTGTCTTTTTTTTGATGCAGCAAAGCTGAGTTTGTAATCTGGAAGATTGTATGGGTTTGTCAGATGCAGCAGAGCTGAGTTTGTAGTTTGGAGGAATTTATTGCTGTCTTTTTTTTGATGCAGCAGAGCTGAGTTTGTAATCTGGAAGATTGTATGGGTTTGTCAGATGCAGCAGAGCTGAGTTTGTAGTTTGGAGGAATTTATTGCTGTCTTTTTTTTGATGCAGCAGAGCTGAGTTTGTAATCTGGAAGATTGTATGGGTTTGTCAGATGCAGCAGGGCTGAGTTTGTCATTTGACACAATTTTGTAATGTGTTTGTCAGATGTTGCACTGCTGAGTTTGCCCCTTAGCACAATTCATAGAACCTTTGTTATATATTTCTATTGGGAATTTGTCAGATGCAGCAGAGTGGAGTTTGGTATTTTGCACAAATTATATTAGGTTTGTCAAATGCAGCAGAGCTGATAAAAAGTGTTGTCTAAAAATCTGCCAAATCTATCACATTTTAATAAATTTGGCACAAATTACAACAACACAACCGCAAGACCCAGATCAGACTGGAGCAAGAGCCGCAGCCACAAGAGGGAAAATCAAAGCATCGGATCCATGGAGCAAAACTGATGTAATGTCGCCCTCAAGTGGCCACATGTCTGAATTACATAGCAAGATATTTAAATCACCTCTTCAGAGAGGAAGAGGACTTGAACTCTACTGACACCTACTGGAAGTAGCAATCCTAACAGTCAATGTTATTCCTTTAATGGGCCTTATTACATGACTTGGGATAAAATCCAAACCAGAACCTCTGTTTGCAAACACACATTTCAGGGTGTTTTCTACTCCTCAGTGCAAAAAGAGATATGATTGGTATGAGAGGCCTCTGACTGGGGTCTATGAAGTAACATCTAGCCTTTTGGAGAGTAACATTCCGGTGTAAGGCGACTTATAGGCCATGCATGCTTCTCCGGGAAAATAAATATGCAAATTGATTCTTCAGAGAGGAAGACAGGATCTCTAGAACCACTTACGAAACAAGAGAATCTGCAATGGATGACCCCAAATGACACAGGTCACATGCGCCTTCACTATGACCCTGCTGCTGCTCTCGGTGATCCTGCACGTGTCGCTGCTGCTCTCGGTGACCCTGCACGTGTCGCTGCTGCTCTCGGTGATCCTGCACGTGTCGCTGCTGCTCTCGGTGACCCTGCACGTGTCGCTGCTGCTCTCGGTGATCCTGCACATGTCGCTGCTGCTCTCAGTGACCCTGCATGTCGCTGCTGCTCTCGGTGACCCTGCACATGTCGCTGCTGCTCTCGGTGACCCTGCACATGTCGCTGCTGCTCTCGGTGACCCTGCACATGTCGCTGCTGCTCTCGGTGATCCTGCACATGTCGCTGCTGCTCTCGGTGACCCTGCACATGTCGCTGCTGCTCTCGGTGACCCTGCACGTGTCGCTGCTTCTCTCCATGACCCTGAATATGTCGCTGCTGCTCTCTATGACCCTGCACATGTCGCTGCTGCTCTCAGTGACCCTGCATGTCGCTGCTGCTCTCGGTGACCCTGCATGTCGCTGCTGCTCTCGGTGACCCTGCACATGTCGCTGCTGCTCTCGGTGACCCTGCACATGTCGCTGCTGCTCTCGGTGACCCTGCACATGTCGCTGCTGCTCTCGGTGACCCTGCACGTGTCGCTGCTTCTCTCCATGACCCTGAATATGTCGCTGCTGCTCTCTATGACCCTGCACATGTTGCTGCTGCTTTCTGTGGCCCTTCATGTGTCGGCGTTGCTGCTCTCTGGAACCCTGCACGAGTCGCTGCTGCTCTCGGTGACCCTGCACGTGTCGCAGTTGCTGCTCTCTGGGGCCCTTCATGTGTCGCTGCTGCTCTCGGTGACCCTGCATGTGTTGCAGTTGCTGCTCTCTGGGGCCCTGCACGTGTCGCTGCTGCTCTCCGTGACCCTGCACGTGTCGCTGCCGCTTTCTGTGGCCCTTCATGTGTCGCAGTTGCTGCTCTCTGGGGCCCTGCATGTGTCGCTGCTGCTCTCGGTGACCCTTCACGTGTCGCTGCTGCTTTCGGTGACCCTGCACGTGTCGCTGCTGCTCTTCGGGACACTGCACATGTCGCTCCTGCTTTCTGTGGCCCTTCATGTGTCGCAGTTGCTGCTCTCTGGGGCCCTGCATGTGTCGCAGTTGCTGCTCTCTGGGGCCCTGCACGTGTCGCAGTTGCTGCTCTCTGGGGCCCTTCACGTGTCGCTGCTGCTCTCGGTGACCCTGCATGTGTTGCAGTTGCTGCTCTCTGGGGCCCTGCACGTGTCGCTGCTGCTCTCCGTGACCCTGCACGTGTCGCTGCCGCTTTCTGTGGCCCTTCATGTGTCGCAGTTGCTGCTCTCTGGGGCCCTGCATGTGTCGCTGCTGCTCTCGGTGACCCTTCACGTGTCGCTGCTGCTCTCGGTGACCCTTCACGTGTCGCTGCTGCTCTCGGTGACCCTTCACGTGTCGCTCCTGCTTTCTGTGGCCCTTCATGTGTTGCAGTTGCTGCTCTCTGGGGCCCTGCGCGTGTAGCTGCTGCTCTCTTTGGCCCTTAAAATAAGACCATTTCCAAATAATTTTGATGTTCATCATTCTACAGTTAGATAATTGACAAGTTGACAATCTTCCCACATGCCAACAAATTCACCCCAAGGTAAGACTGCACACAGAAATTGCAAAAAAAAAGCCCAAGAGCTAAAGCTCAGACTATAAAGGCTTCAGTTAGCATGTTGTATGATCAAGCTCTTGAAAATACAATTAGAAAGCGACTGAACTACTACGATTTGTTTGGAAGGCTTGTCGGAAGAAAACCTCTTCTTTCTAAAAAAATATGGCAGTACGGCTAAAGTTTGCGAAGATTCATCTGAACAAACCACAAGACTTCGGGAATAATGAGATATGGACGAAAGTGGAGAAGGTTGGCCATAATGTCCTGCTGAAACCCAAATGCAACATATCAGGCACGGTGGTGGAGGCAGTGGCGGTGGTAACATTGGTGCATCCATGGTATGTCCCCTCCTGCCTGCACTGTTGCCCCCAGTAGTGCACAGACCTCTACAGCTCATCTTCTTATAATAGTATTGATGCTGTATGATTGGAGGATGGCTGATGTGGGACCGATGTTCACCAAGATTAAGAACGTGGATTCAGTCAATTCCAGTCCTGTAAGCTTGACATCAGTGGGGGAAAAATGAGGACTACAGGACAGGAGGACTTGTATATTCTGGTAGAGAGTAAGCTGAGCAGCAGTTCTCAATGTCAGGCAGCAGCTGCAAAAGCAAAACAGATTTTAGGGTGAATAAAGAAGATAAAATCCAGTGATCTCAACGAATTTGTACCCCTCTATAAATAACTCATAAGGCCGCTACTTGAATATGGGATCCAGTTTTCGGACTGCACATTTTAAAAAGGATATTGGGAATTTAGTCAGCTCAAAGGTTGCAACTAGATTATTACATGAGATGGAGGCCTCAGTCCTTAATAGTTTTTTATTGCATTTTTTTGGCAAAGTGCAGAGACTAAAAAACATGAGCCTGGAAGAGGACGATGAAGAGGAACGCTGCACATTGAGGGAGTGGAGGAAGGCGAGAATTATTTTGAAAAAATTCAGATCATGGAATATATATACCAGAAAGGGGCCCAGGATGGAGCTCATACACACACGTGGTCAAAATGGTTGATACCCCTCGTTTAATGACAGAATCTGACAAAAGTAATAATAAATAAAAAATCTATGAAAACGAACAACTGAAAGTCAGACTTTGCTTTTCATCCATGCTTCCACAGAATTTTTGAAAAAATAAAACTTGTGAAATCGGCCTGGACAGAAATGATGATGCCCTTTGCTTAATATCTTGTTGCACAACCTTTTGAGGCAATCACTGCGATCAGACGATTCCTGTAACTGTCAGTGAGATTTCTGCGCCTCTCGACAGGTATTTTGGCCGCTCCTCAAGAGCAAACTGCTCCAGTTGTCTCGTGTTTGAAGGTTGCCTTTTCCGGAGAGCATGCTTCCGCTCTTTCCAGAGATGATCAATAGGATTTAGGTCAGGGCTCATAGAAGGCCACTTCAGAATAGTCCAATGTTTTCCTCTTAGCCATTCTTGGGTGTTTTTAGCTGTGAGTTTTGGGGCATTATCCTGTTGTAAGATCCATGACCTGTGACTGAGACCAAGTTTTCTGACGCTGGGCAGCACATTTCTCTCTAGAATCCCTTGATATTCTTGAGATTTCATTGTACCCTGCACAGATTCTAGACCCCCTGTGCCAGATGCAGCAAAGCAGCCTCAGAACATAACAGAGCTTCCTCCATGTTTCACAGTAGGGACAGTGTTCTTTTCTTGATAGGCTTCATTTTTCCATCTGTGAACATAGAGCTGATGTGCCTTGCCAAAAACTTCCATTTTTGTCTCATCTATTTATAGGACCTTCTTCCAGAAGCTTTGTGGCTTGTCAACATGTAGTTTTCTTTCTAATCTTCTGAGACAACTCTTTCCTTCGCTTCCTCTGGTCCATGTTGAGTGTGATACTCACCATGTCACCACACAGCACAGTGAGTATCTGTAGCCCTATATACCGGCCACGCACTGATTCCAGGACTGTAGACACCTGTGATGCTGGTTAGTTGACACACCGCAATATAACATGTCCCTTTTGTCACATTATTTTCAGGGGAACCATCATTTCTGTCCAGGCCTAGTTCACGAGTTTTATTTATTTTTTAATTCTGTGGAAGCATGGCTGACAAGCAATGTCTGACTTTCATTTGTTCATTTTCATAGATCTTTTATTTATTATTACTTTTGTCAGATTCAAGTTATTTCTGTGACCATTGTGGGATTTTCTGTTATTAAACAAGGGGGACCAACAATTGTGACCATATGTGTATACCAGGAAGGGGCCTAGGATACCAGGACAGGGAACATTTTTGTCAGGAAGGGCCCAGTATTGTGCCTTGGTATATATACCAGGATGGGAGACATATATACCAAGAAGAGGATCATATACTGCATGTCTCTTATCCTGGGCCCCATTCTGATGTATATTATAAACATACATATCCCATCCTGGTATATATGTCCCCCATCCTGGTATATATGTCCACCATCCTGGTATATATGTCCCCCATCCTGGTATATATATCCCATCCTGTTATATGTCCCTTATCCTGGTATATATGTATCCCCCATCCTGGTATATAACTCCCCCATCCTGGTATATGTCCCTTATCCTGGTATATATATCCCATCCTGGTATATATGTCCCCCATCCTGGTATATATGTCCCTTATCCTGGTATATATCCCATCCTGGTATATGTCCCTTATCCTGGTATATACTGTATATCCCATCCTGGTATATAACTCCCCCATCCTGGTATATGTCCCTTATCCTGGTATATATATCCCATCCTGGTATATGTCCCTTATCCTGGTATATATATCCCATCCTGGTATATATGTCCCCCATCCTGGTATATATGTCCCTTATCCTGGTATATATCCCATCCTGGTATATGTCCCTTATCCTGGTATATACTGTATATCCCATCCTGGTATATAACTCCCCCATCCTGGTATATGTCCCTTATCCTGGTATATATATCCCATCCTGGTATATGTCCCTTATCCTGGTATATATATCCCATCCTGGTATATATGTCCCCCATCCTGGTATATATGTCCCCCATCCTGGTATATGTCCCTTATCCTGGTATATATATCCCATCCTGGTATATGTCCCTTATCCTGGTATATATATCCCATCCTGGTATATATATCCCATCCTGGTATATATGTCCCCCAGCCTGGTATATATGTCCCTTATCCTGGTATATATCCCATCCTGGTATATGTCCCTTATCCTGGTATATACTGTATATCCCATCCTGGTATATAACTCCCCCATCCTGGTATATGTCCCTTATCCTGGTATATATATCCCATCCTGGTATATGTCCCTTATCCTGGTATATATATCCCATCCTGGTAAATATGTCCCCCGTCCTGGTATATATGTCCCCCATCCTGGTATATGTCCCTTATCCTGGTATATGTATCCCTTATCCTGGTATATATGTCCCCATCCTGGTATATATGTCCCCCATCCTGGTATATATGTCCCCCATCCTGGTATATATGCGGCGCCCCAGGGTCCTGTTCGTCGCAGTGATATTGCTTTCCTCTCGGGGAGAGTGATATTACGTTAGGAGGCAAAGAAGGATAACTGCATCCAGGTATCACAAACATGCAACACATTTCACACTCCAGACCACCAGGGGGAGCTTCTGCTCCTGCTTATTAGGTCACTCCCTATATATATATGTGACGCCCAGGAGACCGGGATACCCAGCACCGGACCAATGGAGTCTGTCTCTTGAGGGGGATGTCACGGGTGGCTTGACCCGGTGCTGTGGCCTCAGGCAATGCACAGTGTAAGGGGTATCATGAGGGGACAGGCACTTACTTGATCAGCAGCAGGTTCTCCCAGCGGTGACGATCTCGATCCTGGATAGATGGCTATTGTCCAAATGAAAGACTGAGGCACTGAAACGTTTAACCAGTTTACTTTAACATAAAAGGATTTACAACCAGTCCTGTCACCGGAGTCTGTATGGGAACTCTGAGTTACTTTGACCCTGCCGGGGTCTTCGCCTCTTATTGTGCGCAATTTCTGTGTGGCCCTGCTGCTGTATGTGAACTGGCTGCCGGCCCAATCTGTCCCCTCCGGGTCCTGGTTCGACGGGCAACCCGAGTCCTTTTATCGGTTTACCCCCTCTGGGAGTACCGCTGAACTCTGTGTCTGTTGCTGCATCCGACCCTAGTGAAGCTGATATCACCTCACGTTTTTCCGGTTGCTGTATTATATATAATGAATACAGCCACGGATCCGGTATCCGTCTTTGCGCCTGTTCTGGGTAGTGATTAATGCTACCCGGTTCTCACAATGTCCTTTTTCTCTATCCCTCTTCTCCTCAGGCCGGTGATTTAGGCCTGGTAACAGTCACAGGGCTGTTAGAGATTCAACTGTATGACCTCTCACTATCAGCTCCTTGGCCCAACTGCCAGTTCTTCTCTCAGACCAGAATGGATCAAGGGGAGTCTCTGGAGCTCCCCCTTCTGGCCGGAGGTGGTAGTGCAGTCTTGCTATTTTAGTATTTGTACTTACTGTCAGTAACTATTTTTGTGGCAAATACCCCTAGGGGTGCCACATTCCCCCTTAGTTAAGAACAGTACTCCGGGACTGTGGGACAATAACATTTTGAAATAACAATTAATATGTACAGAGTCTTAAAAATGAAAAGTTACAAAAACCACTCAAGGAAACAAAAATAGAGTTCTGTAAAAAGTCACTTCAAATAGCGTCCATTAATACAGTTCTATCCTTGAAGGTATTAGGAACGGCACTGTACTTAGTGTCCAGGAATTTAGTTCCATTTTTCCAACGGAGTTATCAATATAAAGTCTAAAGAAAGTTCAAAAAGAGCAAAAAGCAAAGTTCAAAAAGCAGTCTTTCCGGAGCTTTGATTTAGTGCCTCCGGGCTGATAAAAAGTTCAAGAATATGCAATAAGTTCATACAGACAAGTCTCTGTAGGCACTGGGCTTAAACGTTGCAGACTGATAGCAATGACTATACTACATTTTCTGTTTAACTATATACGGCATAACATATATACAATTCACATTATGAGCTTTATAGTTGGTAATCTGCATACCTGGCCGGTAATTGACCCTGGGTACTACGCTGTGATCTACGTAATAGCGGTGTCTCTTCATGTGGTGTACTACTGTCTACTGCGGATGTAGTATCTGCCCGCTCTGCTAAAGATAATTCCACGACTATGGAGTTGGCAAGTCCACCGTGAATGGGATTACTCTGACCAGGAATCTGTTCTTCCTGGCCTGGAACCTCCTGTAGTACGGGGTCAGCCTCTTCCTGTCTTGGGACTTCTGGTATTGGGTTCGGTGTTGGGTAAAAGGCCACCATGGGAACCACTACTGCACCATGGTATGTTAGTAGAGTTTTGGGAAAGTCTCCTATACAGGTGTGATACACTTCCTCTTCTTTTTCCTTTACTGGTTGAACCTGTATGGGTTGAATAACTTCTGGTTCTGGCTGGACAACGTCTGGCTCTTTCAATGCTTCCGGACATAATTTAAGATTGTCTCTTGACACTAGTACAGATGTTAAGCCTCCGTTTTTGCTAATGAGACACATTTTAGGATTATCCACTCTTGTTGGTAAAACTGTGTAGGGTACGGCTTCCCACTGATTGTCCAGTTTATTGGTTCGACGATTTCTCTTGAGCACTTGGTCACCCGGTCTTAATGGGGTCGCTAGAGCATTCTGGTTGAAAGTTCGCTCTTGTCTTTCTCTAGTTTGCTGAAGGCTTCTTTCCACACTCTCTTGCACTTGGCGATACTGCTTTTGCCGTATGATATCCCAATTGGAGTCTTGAACTTCTGCGTCTGGTTTCAGAATTCCCATTTCTAGATCGATTGGTAATTGGCCGGGTCTTGCACGCATAAGGTAAGCTGGGGTGCAGTTGGTGGAGCTCACCGGGACATGATTATACAGATCCACCAAGTCAGGCAATTTCTCTGGCCATTGATTCCTTTCTGTCTCAGGTAAAGTCTTTAGTAGGTCTATTACAATATGGTTCATCTTCTCGCATAAGCCGTTTGTTTGTGGATGATAGGCCGTCGTCCGGATCTTTTTGCAACCATACATATTACAGAATTCTCTGAAGATCTCTGATTCAAAGGCTGTACCTTGGTCGGTGAGAACCTGTTCCGGATATCCATGGGGTCTACAAAAGTACGTTTGGAACGCTTTGGCTGCTGTTTTTGCTGTCAGATCTTTTACGGGTACTACTACCAAGAAACGTGAATAATGGTCCACGATGGTCAAGGCATAGACATAGCCGGACCGGCTTGGTGTCAACTTCACGTGGTCCATGGCTACAAGTTCAAGTGGTTGTTTGGTGATTATGGGCTGCAGTGGTGCTCTTTGGTTCTTTTGATCGTTTCTTCTGAGGTTGCACGGGCCACAATTTCTGCACCACTGTTCGATTGATTTTCTCATCCCGACCCAATAAAATCTTTCTCTTAGAAGTACTTCTAACTTTTTCCAACCGAAGTGACCAGCACCATTATGGTAAGCTTCGAGGACCATCTTCACATCTTGTTTAGGCACAATAATCTGCCAAACCAATTCATGTGTTTTCGGATTGGTGTATCTTCTACAGAGCTTCCCTTGATACAGGAACATTTTGCCTCTCTCTTTCCAGAGTTGATGCGTCTCTTCTGGGGCATCCTCATAGGGATATGCACTTTGCTCAGTCAACAGTTCCTTCACCAACTTCACAGCCGGATTGCTGTCTTGGGTGTCAGCCCATCTATGGTGTGCTAACGGATTAAAATTCACCTCTTGTTGTTTCTGATAGGTACTTGACTGATGATGTTTTGCCTTGGGACGATGGAAGGCTGGTAGTTCAATTTCTTCAAGCTCCCCCGTTTCCTCTTCTACATCTCTCAAGTGTGGCATCCGGGATAGGGCATCGGCATTTCCATTCTTGCGACCTGCTCGATACTTGATTATGAAGTTGTAATTAGATAACCGGGCTATCCATCGCTGTTCTAACGCACCTAATTTGGCTGTGTCCAGGTGGGTCAACGGATTGTTGTCAGTATAGACAATAAATTCTGCAGCGGCCAGATAGTGTTTGAAACGCTCCGTCACAGCCCAAACTACTGCCAGTAGTTCCAATTTGAAGGAGCTGTAATTTTCTGAATTTCTTTCAGTAGGCCGGAGCTTTCTACTTGCAAAGGCGATGACTTTCTCCCGACCTTCTTGCTTTTGTGACAGCACCGCTCCTAGTCCCACATTACTGGCATCGGTGTAGAGGATGAAAGGTTTATGGTAATCTGGGTATGCCAGAACCTCTTCTCCGGTTAGTGCCTTCTTTAGTTGTTCAAAGGAGTCTTCCCTTTCGTCGTTCCACTGAAAAGGAGGGTTTCGGTTTGAAGGTTTCTTCGTCTGCCCTACCAAGGTGTCTTGCAAGGGTGCTGCCAACTTGGTAAATCCTTTTATAAATCTGCGATAGTAACCCACCAATCCCAGGAATTGTCTCACTTCTTTTGCGCTGGTAGGTCTTGGCCAATCCCTTATGGCGCTTATTTTCTCGGGATCTGGTGCTACTCCCTCCGAACTCACGATGTGTCCCAGGTACTGTACCTTTGGCTTGAGAAGGTGACATTTGGATGGCTTGACTTTCATGCCATACCTGGATAAGGCTTCGAACACTTCTGCCAGGTCTATTAAGTGTTGTTCGTAAGTCTTTGAGTAGACGATCACATCATCTAGGTACAGGAGGACGGTCTCGAAGTTCTTGTGTCCGAGGCAGCATTCCATCAGCCGCTGGAAGGTACCGGATGCGTTGCAGAGTCCGAACGGCATGCGATTAAATTCACATAGACCCATTGGTGTGGTGAATGCCGTCTTTTCCTTATCTCTCTCAGCCACAGGGACTTGCCAATACCCGCTTGTTAAGTCTAAAGTGGAAAAATAATTAGCAGATTTCAAAGCAGTTAAGGACTCTTCTATCCTAGGCAAGGGGTAGGCGTCTTTATGGGTGATGTTATTAATCTTCCGGTAGTCTACGCACATTCTCATGGTTCCGTCCTTTTTTTTGACAATCACTAGAGGGGCCGCCCAGGGGCTACAGCTGTCTCTTATTACCCCGGCCTGTTTCATTTCCCTCAGCATATCTTTTGCACATTGATAGTGAGCGGGCGGTATGGGTCTATATCTTTCTTTTATTGGGGGATGGTCACCTGTGGGGATTGTGTGTTCTACCCCTTCTATCCGTCCGAAGTCCAATGGGTGTTTACTGAAGACTTGTTCATATTCCGTCACTAGCCTATACACCCCTTGTTTTTGATGGGTAGGTGTTGAATTTATGCCCACGTGTAGCTGTTGGCACCAATCCTCCATTTCTCCATCTGAGCCATTGCCTTCCACCTGACAGGTTGGTTCTAAGGGCTCAATGGTTGTGATGGCATTGTTGTCAACAGTATATAGCTTTGCCATTGTAGCATACCTTGGCAAAGTGACCTCTTCCTCTCCACAGTTCAAAAGTCGTACCGGCACTCGTCCCCGGTGTACCTCGACTATCCCTCGTGCTGTGAGTATAGTGGGCCTGCTGTCGGTGTACACTGGTTCTATTAAGGCTTGATAATCTCGTCCCTTAGTACCAATGGCTGCTCTACACCATACCAGCATTTCTGTTTTTGGTGGGATTACAATAGACGTTGGATCACTTACCCTCACACTGCCGATTTCTCCACCTGCAACTTCTACCTGTTGCCTTAACATCAATACTTTTATTTCCCTCCGGAGAACTCTCTGCTGGCAGGATTGGGCAGTTTCAGCAATTTGCTGTAAGACAGAAATGACTTCGGAAAAGCAGTTCTCTAACACATTCATTCCTATCAATACAGTTGGTTCACAGTTCCGCCGGTCAACATCAACAACAATTATACCCTGTTTCTTCAGTTCTACTTTACCAATCTTTATGGTCATCTCCCTGAATCCTAGTTTCGGTACCAACTTACCATTACTGGCCCATATATCTAGTTCAACATCAGAGGGCCCTTTATCAATATCTGCATCAGCCCAGTACCTCTTATAAAGGATATACGGTATAGATGAAATCTGGGAACCTGTGTCCAGCAAAGCGTTGAGGGGCATTCCGTCCAGCACGATAGGGATAATGGGTCGTCCTCCGATGTACCTGTCGTGCCAGGGTGTTGGGCCTTGAAAGTTCATTCCTGCGAAGCGGCCCGCATTCCCAGGGGATTCCCGTTTAAATCACAATCTCGTGCAAAGTGGCCCGGCTGCTGGCAACGGCGGCAAATGGGCTGTCCATCCGGTTGGTAGCGGTCGCGGGGTCGTCCTCTCCATGTCGGGTATCTCCGGGGTCTCATCCATGGAACATCCTCTCTACAGTTTGCCAACTCCATCTTGTGTCCTCTCATCTCCTGCATGG
The DNA here is from genome assembly GCF_032444005.1 of Ranitomeya imitator. Classification (NCBI taxonomy): domain Eukaryota; kingdom Metazoa; phylum Chordata; class Amphibia; order Anura; family Dendrobatidae; genus Ranitomeya; species Ranitomeya imitator. The sequence goes on from NC_091283.1 coordinate 834,519,624, forward strand.
TTTTAGCCATTGAAGCAACAACATCAGCTAAAGAGTCAAGCTTTTGTTGAAGAGCCTCATTAGTACTGGGCCCCAGGGGCTTAGCAATGGCCCCAGACATAGCTGATGTCACTGGCACTCCCTGTTGTTGAGGTGCCTCTGCCATGGGTTGCGCAGGATCCTGATCCCGAGGTGCCTCTGCCAGCTGGAGACGTATAGCGCTCTCCTTTAATTGGGCAAATGTCAATTCAGGGTTCTTAAAAACAAGCATGCTCACATGCCCCCGGTGAGAAGGGGTGTAGAGTCCCTCAATAAATTGATCTCTTAGCAGTTTATCCGCTCCGGTGTTAAAAATGGGTTCAGCCAGTGTAAGTGATTTAAGGGCTTCCTGCAGGTTTAAGGCAAAGTCTCTCACGCCCTCATTAACTTTTTGTTTGCAATTAAAGAATCGTATTTTAGCTTTGCTGCTGGCCGTGGTTTCAAATGTAGCTTTTAATCCAGCAAATATGCGTTCAACAGTGCCTTTTAGATCAGCTGCCCATGCTGTGACTTCTCGCTTAGCATGGCCACTTAACTGCATCATCAGGAGACTAACACGCTGAACTTCACCCACAGGGAACATGTCAAAATGGGCCAGCATCTTTTCTCTGAAATCGTCAAGGGTATTAGGCTCACCTTCATACATTGGAAGCCATGGGCCACCCGGGGTATATGGCATCAGCACCGGCATGATGGGCGCCACTCCTTGCACCGCTGCGCTGCCGGACTCTCTATTGACACTCTGTCTTTCAGCTGCATTAGCGTTGCCGAGTGCTGCGGCGTCTCCGTGCTGCGACATACTGTGCCCCCTTAGTTAATCCGGACCCTTCCGGTCCTCCGCTTCCGTCGGGATAGTGTAGATTCGTTCCGCTGTGCAGCAGGATCGATTTTCCCCTTGCTCTGATGTCAAAGCGCTCAGCTTGGTGCCGCCCACAATGACACGCCCCCCTGCTGCTCCCACCCACCGCGCTCTGTAATGGCGGATTCTGAAGTTTTTCAGTTAGACTGGGGCTCAGGTGATGGCGTAGCTCAATTAACAGTCTCGTGCCTAACGGTTATGAAGTGATTACCTCAGGGGATGGCGGCCATCTTTACTCCATTATAACCAATGGGGAAAAGTCACTTTCAATAGTTTTCAATGGGGAATGGATTTTTCTTTAATAAAGTCAATTTTCAAGATTTTTCATCCCAGTTTTCACAGTTTTGGGCTCCAATCACGGCACACAATACCCGGTATACGGGCTGGCTAGATCCTGTTCGTGACGCCAATTGTGACGCCCAGGAGACCGGGATACCCAGCACCGGACCAATGGAGTCTGTCTCTTGAGGGGGATGTCACGGGTGGCTTGACCCGGTGCTGTGGCCTCAGGCAATGCACAGTGTAAGGGGTATCATGAGGGGACAGGCACTTACTTGATCAGCAGCAGGTTCTCCCAGCGGTGACGATCTCGATCCTGGATAGATGGCTATTGTCCAAATGAAAGACTGAGGCACTGAAACGTTTAACCAGTTTACTTTAACATAAAAGGATTTACAACCAGTCCTGTCACCGGAGTCTGTATGGGAACTCTGAGTTACTTTGACCCTGCCGGGGTCTTCGCCTCTTATTGTGCGCAATTTCTGTGTGGCCCTGCTGCTGTATGTGAACTGGCTGCCGGCCCAATCTGTCCCCTCCGGGTCCTGGTTCGACGGGCAACCCGAGTCCTTTTATCGGTTTACCCCCTCTGGGAGTACCGCTGAACTCTGTGTCTGTTGCTGCATCCGACCCTAGTGAAGCTGATATCACCTCACGTTTTTCCGGTTGCTGTATTATATATAATGAATACAGCCACGGATCCGGTATCCGTCTTTGCGCCTGTTCTGGGTAGTGATTAATGCTACCCGGTTCTCACAATGTCCTTTTTCTCTATCCCTCTTCTCCTCAGGCCGGTGATTTAGGCCTGGTAACAGTCACAGGGCTGTTAGAGATTCAACTGTATGACCTCTCACTATCAGCTCCTTGGCCCAACTGCCATTTCTTCTCTCAGACCAGAATGGATCAAGGGGAGTCTCTGGAGCTCCCCCTTCTGGCCGGAGGTGGTAGTGCAGTCTTGCTATTTTAGTATTTGTACTTACTGTCAGTAACTATTTTTGTGGCAAATACCCCTAGGGGTGCCACATATATATAACTGGTCGTCTGTAGGGAAAGTTAGTCAGTTCCTGGCAAAGCGCCAGACAGGAGTTCTGTTAGTTCCAGACCAGAGTCTGAGGACAGAAGGTTAAAGGAGCTGTGCATGCCCTCAGAGCTGCAGCTCTCGGAAAGAGACATTGAAAGGCAGAATTGTATTGCAGCGAGCGTGAAGGAAGTCAAAGCAAAGGAGAGGATACCAGAAGGGGAACAGCCCCGAACAGGCTGCCTCCTTCTGAGGCGCAGATAACCGGTAGCTGGAACACCGAGAGAGTAAGGACCTCTACGCCTTATTTCAGAGACCGGTAGGACAGCTAATTGCAGGTTACCTGTCCGCACCTACACCCAGGAGGCACGGTGACACCCCACAGAGCCAGGTTATCTAAGAGACCCTATAAACAGGCTCAAGTCACCAGTCATACGGGTTTTGTCCTATCCTATATGGGGGACAGAAAGAATGAAACACCACATCTATGAGACTCTTATTTGAAGACATAGGCAGTAAGAGACTACACCACCGCAGCGCAAGGGAAGGCTATTGATTTCCACCTGGACAAGAGGACTCTGGATTTGCCTCCAAACCGGCCGGACTCTGCCTACCCTGTGGTCTGGTGCTTTGGACTGTGGATGCTGAAGTCTTCAGTAAAGGTAAAGAGACTGCAACCTTGTGTCCTTGTTCTTCATTGCGCCTCTCATCATCCACCATCCATACACCGGGAAGCCCTGAGGACATACTTCACCTGTGGGAAGTTATACCATCTAGCTGCCATAACATCACCCCAGCGGACCCCTTAAAGCAGCGCCGGTCACCCTGACCAAATACCACAGGTGGTGTCACGAACACAAACTTTATCTCTTTAAAGACCTTCCCCCCTTTATTATGGACGTCCCAGGGCCACGGACCGGGTCAGCCACCGTGACATTCCCCTGTAAACCGCAGGACCCGGTATCGAGTACCCCGCTGCCCTGACCGGGCGCTTCATATATGTCCCCCCATCCTGGTATATGTCCCTTATCCTGGTATATATATCCCATCCTGGTATATATATCCCATCCTGGTATATGTATCTCCATCCTGGTATATATCCCATCCTGGTATATATGTCCCCTATCCTGATATATGTGTCCCCCATCCTGGTATATATTTCCTTACCCTGGTATATATACAGTATCCCCATCCTGGTATATGTATCCCCATCCTGGTATTTGTATCCCCATCCTGGTATTTGTGTCCCCCATCCTGGTATTTGTGTCCCCCATCCTGGTATATACGTCCCCCATCCTGGTATATGTGTCCCCATCCTGGTATATATGTCCCTCATCCTGGTATATGTGTCCCCCATCCTGGTATATATGTCCCCCATCCTGGTATATGTGTCCCCATCCTGGTATATATGTCCCTCATCCTGGTATATGTATCCCCCATCCTGGTATATGTGTCCCCCATCCTGGTATATATGTCCCCCATCCTGGTATATATGTCCCCCATCCTGGTATTTGTGTCCCCCATCCTGGTATATATGTCCCCCATCCTGGTATATGTGTCCCCCATCCTGGTATATATGTCCCCCATCCTGGTATATATGTCCCTCATCCTGGTATATGTATCCCCCATCCTGGTATATGTGTCCCCCATCCTGGTATATATGTCCCCCATCCTGGTATATATGTCCCCCATCCTGGTATTTGTGTCCCCCATCCTGGTATATATGTCCCCCATCCTGGTATATGTGTCCCCCATCCTGGTATATATGTCCCGCATCCTGGTATACATGTCCCCCATCCTGGTATATATGTCCCCATTCTGCTGCTGTTCTTGAATGAATAGAAAAAAAAATTATACTCGTCTACCATCCGCTCTTATTCCGCACGGCGTCTTCTTTTGAAGCCAACAGCTGACTTCAGTGTGCAAGTGACGGGAGTACATGACATCCCTGCCATGCGGCCTCAGTGAGGTGCACACCGATGTCATCTGCTGGCCTCTGATTGTCCGGTAGCGTGTATTGCCGATCACGGACCCGACCGGTCTGTGCGCCGCACTACACTTCAGCTCTATGTGTTTGTCTGAGGACGTACATCCAGTTGAAGCGTGTGCTGGGTCGGTGTGCCCCTCACCTGCAGAGTCCAGTCACGGTGGCGACCTCTGCAACTGCGGCACTTACGCCCCTGATTAGCTCATCCTTCAGGCTGGCCACCAAAGCGCAGCCTATTCACCACCATTGTGCTCCTATTAGTCCACCATAACTCGCTGCCCACCTCAGCCTGACTCCCCAAATATCACATATGTGACAATAATATACCAATCTGATCTGAATATTAAATCATCTTACATTCTCACTTGTGTCCATCAACAGATGTCACCATTCATTGACATACAGGCTTTTATCTCAGAGGTTCTGCAGCAGCTGAGGTGTGTTTAACACAGAAAATAATAAAAGCCACCAACAACTTAAATAAATATACTCCAAGACCAAGATGATGTATTACAGAATTCGTCTGTGACTACAACTCTCATCATCTACACTAGGTGGCACATTACCCTGCACCATACAACTCTGTGGCCATACTGTGTGTGCCACCTGTGCAGCTGCATAGGGGCCCTGTAGGTAAGGGGGCACTGCCAGCCTAAAAGCGTTTTTCTGTCAAATAGAATAACAAATTGTCCAACTTCATACAAATCGGCAAAAGGTAGGTAATACTGTAACATAAACAAACAACTTGGCTGCTGAAGCCCCAGCTACTGCAGCACCTCTTCTCCACTGCTCCCCATGGTTTGTATTTACAGGTCTGCAGCCATGATATCATGTAATTGTTTATGAAAATGGAAAATTCTTTAATAGGTCACTGTTTTCTGTTGTCCTTTTCTAATCCATGAACCCAAACTTTTTTTTCCACGTCCCCATGGCTGTACAAGGACTTGTGCGGCGAGTTGTATTGTTGTAGTATTGTTCTGGATGACTCCGTTCATTTTATCATACAATGGACTGAACAGCGCTGCCAAGTACTGACCGTGGGCTCCGACCCGTAATAGTTTTTATTGCATTTTTTTGGCAAAGTGCAGAGAGCAAAAATCAAGAATTCCGGCTTTTTCATTTTTCTTTATTGTACATAGGAAGAGTGATTTATTCCGCTGTTATTGACACAATGATCACACGTTTATTTTATTTTTTATTCTCAATATTCTTGTGTAACATTCTGGATAACATGGCCAGTGTCAGCGTGGAGCGAAATAATGTCCTGAGTGGGCATGAAGAGGTTAATATAAAGGGAGTGCTGATGTGAACTCATTGGGGGAGATTTATGTTTATTTACAGTAACACTGTCATTGTTGTCCATAGCAACCAATCACAGTGCAGCTTTCATTTTACCATAGCAACCAATTACAGTGCAGCTTTCATTTTACCATAGCAACCAATTACAGTGCAGCTTTCATTTTTACACAGCAACCAATCACAGTGCAGCTTTCATTTTACCATAGCAACCAATTACAGTGCAGCTTTCATTTTTACACAGCAACCAATCACAGTGCAGCTTTCATTTTTCCACAGCAACCAATCACAGTGTAGATTTCATTTTTCCATAGCAACCAATTACAGTGCAGCTTTCATTTTTACACAGCAACCAATCACAGTGCAGCTTTCATTTTTACACAGCAACCAATCACAGTGCAGCTTTCATTTTACCATAGCAACCAATCACAGTGCAGCTTTCATTTTGCCAGAGCAACCAAAAACAGTGCAGCTTTCATTTTACCACACGCAACCAATCACAGTGCAGCTGTTACATTGCCACAGCAGCCAATCACAGTGCAGCTTTTATTTTACCACAGCAACCAATCACATTGCAGCTGTTACTTTACCACATCAACCAATCACGGTGCAGCTTTCATTTTACCACAGCAGCCAATTACAGTACAGCTTCCATGTTATCACATCAGCCAATCACAGTGCAGCTTTTTCCATAGCATCCAATCACAGCGGTGCTTTCATCCACAGTATTTTTAAGCAGCACTATGATTGGTTGCTGTAGGCAACAAACCCACTATTTAATGTCAGCCAGTAGTATTTATGTTTTCCACCAGGTGGTGCTGTTTCTCACTAATGTGCCGTGTCTTCTGCTTGCAGCTCATCTGTTACCCTTGGGATGCGGCAATTTACGTGAGTTGGTGAATTACCAACCTGTGTGGATTCATGGGCCGCTGATGTGCAGCCAGAACCAGCATGTCATGAGGTCCGGAGTGTAAGAAAAACGACACTTCCTAAAGAAGTGATAAATAAGGAAAAAAGCAATAACATACGAAGGGGCTAAGGGGTCACAGGCAAAGAAGAGACTCGACTCACGGTGCACACTGGCCCTCTCATGAGGGGCCCCAAAAGGTGAGTGCTATGTTTGATGTGTAGTAGTTGGGGTCTCTATATTGGGGCTCAGGAGCCACGTTACCCCATTAAGGGTCCCAGGATAAGGCAAATTGACTCCAGGATGGCGCACATTAACCCCAGGAAGGGACCCAGGAAGGAGCACATTAACCCCAGGAAGGGGCCCAGGAAGGAGCACATTAACTCCAGGAAGGGACCCAGGATGGGGCACATTAACCCCAGGAAGGGGCCCAGGATGGGGCACATTAACCCCAGGAAGGGGCCCAGGATGGGGCACATTAACCCCAGGAAGGGGCCCAGGATGGGGCACATTAACCCCAGGAAGGGGCCCAGAATGGGGCACATTAACCCCAGGAAGGGGCCCAGGATGGGACACATTAACCCCAGGAAGGGACCCAGGATGGAGCACATTAACCCCAGGAAGGGACCCAGGATGGGGGCACATTAACCCCAGGATGAGGCAAGTTAGGTTATGCGCAGGGGACAATGGGGGTGAATGAGAAACCAGAATTCACTGAATAACGTGGGACCCAATATTTTTCTCCACGTAGTCCGTCCGTCGCCTCGCCCCAATGATTATTCAGTGATATGTTTGGGTGGGGGCTAGACGAAGAATGCCAGATTATCAGATGCCGGATCAGTGTAAGGTCCCTGTATACATACCGCACATATCTGAGGATCGTCACCTGTGGCTGCAGTTTGAGGAGCAGCTCGGACTCCATTGCTCGGCTCTTTCTTTGCTGCTCGGCAGGAGATTCTGACCTTTCCAGGAATGTCCATTGTCTTGATGTCTCATTTCAGTTTATTTGACATTTCTCATTTATGGCTGACTACCTGTGGTGATGACTGCTGGCCTAACACTGTGGCTGTGTGCCATTGTGAGGAAAATGTATATAATAAGTTTAGTTTCTCTGCCAGCACATACTGTCGGCGTTGACCCTCCTTCACTTCAGGGTTTAGCTTTTCTTTTCAATGGGTGTAGAAGAGCTTTTATTGCTTCTTGCTGCATTCCTAACTTTCAGCTCCCAAACCCCTCATGCCCCTCCTAAAGGAATTTTTATGATCAGTATAGATGCATAGACAGTTGTACCAGCTGAAACTGGTCGGATCTCCCTTTTAAAACATGAGGTTCTTTGTCCTAATATTGCAAGATATTGGGCCAACGATTTAGGCTAGGAAAATAAAAAGTACATATTGTTAACGTCCATCGGCGGATCTGTCAGCCGCTGTAAACATGAGCCTCTAACTCCATCAGGTACAAAGTAAGTATTTCTCTGGAACTGTGCGTCCCAAATAGCACAAATTTGGTCTCATTAGAAAGCCAATTTTAAAATAAGGTGAATGCTGGGTGTGTTATGATTCTGACATGTTCTGGACCGAAAATACACAAATTATAAGAATTGTTGGAGAAAAAAATATAAGGCTGAGGAGAGAGGAGGGCCTGGGTAAACCAGCCCTGTTGGTGATGTCACGGGCTGCGATTTATAAGTTTCTGCCAGGCTCCCAGCAGTTAGTTTTACCTGAGGAGACCTGACTGCTAGCCCTGATGAACTGGGACATATGGGAGCTCCGCCCACTAGCCTGGTTCTGCCTGCCATGATCTGAACACATGTAAGTGTTGATTTCTTATTTAATCCCTGTTATTTTTATAATTACCTTTGTACATATTTTCAATTGTCTCATATTGCAACATCTTTATATACCTTTTTATAAACACTGCCTTAATTTCGGAGTGAAATATATAAATTACTAGTTTTTGTTCTTCCTGCTCTAAAACGTACCCTAAGTCTTCTGAAGGGAATTACGCTACTTTTTTGGGTTAGCTTCGGACCCGTTTAAACGGAGCTGGTGGCAGCATACCGTGTGCTGTGCCTTTTCAGAGTCGTTGTAGCGACTGCGGCGTTGATAATTATTGTTCCTGCTTGAGTGGGAGTAGTTATATCGCCTCGCTGCAGCGTGCCCAATAGCTAGTACATAGCAGGCAGCCCTTCTGGCGACTAATTACCCTAGGTGCAGTACCTAATCTGACCCGAGGGTAAGGAGGCGCCAGAGAGCTGCAAATTTTCAAGCGGAACTGTAAAGTGGGATATACATAAATCCCTGCAGTTTGTGGTATATTGAAGAGCAGTGGGATACCTAAAATAAGCCCCTGCTATAAACTAAGAGGTCAATAGCCTTGTGTGTGTTTTTTCATCATCTTGTAGCAGTGGAGGGATAACTAAGATAAGCCCCCCTGCACATGTGATAGCCGTCTGTTGGCCTAAAGTCACCACGATCCGTGACGTAGGGGTGACGGTCACGGTGTGAATCGTGACAGCCATCCTGGGAGATTACAGTGTGATGTCTGCACTCCCTCCTGTGGACTGTGCAGACACTGAACCAGCAGGGGATGTTGGGAGATGTCGGTTTAGAAGAAGGTGCAGAATTATGAGTGCAGCTCTGGGAGGTCAGGGCTTGATCTCAGCTCTTCAGGTGGGTGACCGGACGTATTACCCTTGGGACATGGACGGTTTACGTAACAGGACGAATGTGATCCTGTCACCCCCTGTGACATCAGAGATAGTCCATGTTTCCATCCCTGTATGTGGTCACCTGTTAGTCATGGACTCCTCTTTGCTCACCTCCTCCCCGTCCTTTCTCTGACCTTCCACTTCTGGCCGCCGTCACTTGTTTATTAATTTCTTTTTTTGTTATAGGATTAGACTAAGTCTGTTCTTGTGACACCGCGGAGCGGGGAAAATATGTTTACCTGCGGAATTATCCGGATGAAGCGGAAATCTGTGACTCCGAATGCGGCGTAGATCATGTATATTTGCTTGTGATGGGTCAGGCTCAGTTCACATTGGGGATCAGCCTCGTTACATTGGGGACTGCAGACTTTTTAATTGAAAACATAGTGCAATTTGCAGAAAGTAAAAATATTGGGGCCCTGTTGGATCCGTGATAACTGTGATGACCTACAGAAGGGTCTCAAGACAATGATCTGATCACAAAGTTTCCACCTCCAGAGAATCCCCTGCAATAAATTGTTATCAGTGTCAGTTTCCACCAGTGGAAGTGTTTGCCTACAGCGCCTCCACAGGGAAAGTTAAGTATTACACATTTCCTATTCTTATGAATGTGATGTTTGTGTAATACAGGACAGGACGGGTCCTCCTTTGTAGCACTCCTCACTCTGACAAAGAGATGGTGCTCCCGAACACAGGGCTTACTTCCATTATTTTCCCAATAGAGCATATAGGGAAGAAGTACTGCTCCTCGGTATAATAAAGATGTTTTATAGGGTTGTAAATATATGGGTGCTTTCTTCCTAAAACAGAGCAGAGCTGGTAACATGGAGTGATACAACGGTCCTGGAACAATGGCCACAGATATAGAAGAGATGGAACAGCAGAGTGATACAGTAGTCCTGGAACAATGGACACTGATGTAGCAGACGTGGGACAGTAGACTGATGTAGCAGTTCTGGAATGATGGAAATGGATAGCAGACCAGGTGCTACAGATTATGTAGCAGTGCTGGAATAGCGGATGTTACAGATCTGGTACAGCTGCATTATGTAGCAGTGCTGGAACGATGGAGATGGATATAGCAGAGCTGGTAAGCAGAGTGATGCAGTAGTCCTGGAACAATAGACACTAATATACCAGAGCTGGTAACATGGAGTGATACAGCGGTCCTGGAACAATGGACACTGATATAGCAGAGTTTGAACAGCAGAGTGATACAGTAGTCCTTGAGCAATGGACACTGATGTAGCAGATGTGGGACAGTAGACTGATGTAGCAGTTCTGGAACGATGGAAATGGATAGCAGACCAGGTATTACAGATTATGTGGCAGTGCTGGAATAGTGGATGTTACAGATCTGGTACAGCTGCGGTATGTAGCAGTGCTGGAACGATGGAGATGGATATAGCAGAGCTGGTAAGCAGAGTGATGCAGTAGTCCTGGAACAATAGACACTGATATAGCAGAGCTTGAACAGCAGAGTGATACAGTAGTCCTGGAGCAATGGACACTGATATAGCAGAGATGGAACAGTACACTGATGTATCAGTGCTGGAATAGCGGATGTTGCAGAGCTGGTACAGTTGAATTATGTAGCAGCGCTGGATCGATGGAGACTGATATAGCAGAGTGATGCAGTAGTCCTGGAACAATGGACACTGATATAGCAGAGATGGTACAGCAGAGTGATATAGCAGTTCTTATACAATAGACACTGATGTAGCAGACCTGGGACAGTAGACTGATGTAGCAGTGCTGGAACGATGGAAACGAATAGCAGAGCAGGTACTGCAGAGTTATGATGTAGCAGTGCTGGAATAGCGGATGTTGCAGAGCTGGTACAGCTGTGTTATGTAGCAGTGCTGGAACGATGGAGACTGACATAGCAGAGCTGGTATAGCAGAGTGATGCAGTAGTCTTGGAACAATGGACACTGATATAGCAGAGCTGGTACAGCAGAGTGATATAGCATAGCAGTACTTGTAGAATGGACACTGATGTAGCAGACCTGGGACAGTAGACTGATGTAGCAGTGCTGGAACGATGGAAACAGCTATAGCAGTGCTGGTACAGTGGACTAATGTTTCTGTGCTGGAACAATTTAGACTGATGTGGCAGAGATGGTATAGTAAAGTGCATGAACGATGTTGACTGATATAATAGCGCATGTATAACAGAATGATGATGTCGCAGTGCTGGAACGATGGACACTGATATAGCAGAGCTACAATGGAGTGATACAGCATTTCTGGAACAATGGAGACTGATATAACAGAGTGGGTACAGTGGAGATGTATCAGTGTGGGAACAATGGACACTGATATAGCAGAGCTAGTATAGTAGAGTGATGCAGCAGTGCTGGAACGATGGACGCTGATGCAGCAGAGCTGGTGAAGCAGAGTGATGATGTTACAGTGCTGGAATTATGGAGTATGGAGCGCGGTGTAGCAGCAGAGAGATCCCAGCACAAGATACTGAAAAGACCGGGCTAAAAACATAAAAACACCTAATAAAGTCAGAGGCACAATGATGGGTCTGTACGGGGCCATGTAACGCTCCGCGCGCCCATCACATGGTCAGGACTGATCCTCATCACCTGACGGTACACACTGACGGTACACTGACGGTTGCTGTTCTGTATTCTCGTGCAACCTCTTGAGTTTGGAGCAGGATCTGGAGTGCTGCGGGCGAGACACCTGATAAGACTGAAGAAGGAGCGACAGGTATGAACACGCCGCCCTGTGCCACCGTTTCTAGGAGTTTGTACGTTGTGGAGTTGGCAGGACGGCGGCAGTAAACACGGATCTGTGTACAGAACGGCTCCTTACTCCGGGGTTCGGTGCCAACACAGTCGGATTTCATACTTACCTTGTTCAATACTTCCCGTTACGTGGCCCCAAAGAGGAGTAGAACCTTCTGAGCCCGGCGGGATTAACCCTGTATGCCTCACCAGCCGGCAGGAACAGCAAATTCCAATATATTTGGACTTTACCGTAACTTTTCTTTTTTTTAATAAGAACTTTAATAACCCAAATGACAGGAAAATTTATGTAATTTTGTGATTAAATGTTTTTAGACGTTTGGCTACTGAAAATATTTTGGACCCGGCAGGCTGCATTTCGATACTGTTTTTTAAGCAATATTTTATTGTCTTTAATGAAGGTAAGTTATAAAAAAAACTCAAAAAGTATTTGACAATATTTTGTGGCCATCAGGATATGATTCGGGCAGCTCCAGTGATGCCCAGTGTTGGCACCGGTAACGTGTGAGTCTCTGATTTTTTTATGCACTATTTTTTTTACATAAAAATTTGATAAAAAGATTACACTTTTAAGGAGTATGCAGTTCATCTTCATGGACTGATCTGTGAATGGTGGGACTCTCTGCTGGAGGTAAGAAGATGGGGAATGGGGGCACCAGACTTGTTTGGACAGCGAGCTATTACAGTGGCATAGATTTAAACCCATGAAGACAAATGTTTGGTCCTTAAAGAGGACTTGTCACTTCACATAAATTATTCTTTTCTTTCAACTGCCGCTGTTCTCCTGATTCCGGCGCTGTTTTTCTTTCGTTCCTGCGCTTCTCCGTTCCTGAGATATGGCCCATTCTTTCTTATATATAAATTTAGTCTTCTTATCCAAGTGGGTGTTGTCCTTGTCCGTGAGAACCACGCCCACTTGGCATTCATATACAGAGGAAAAAAAGGCCATATCTCAGGAACGGAGAGACGCAGGAACAAGAGAGACACATCGCCGGATTCAGGAGAACAGCGGCATTTACACCAGATAAATATAGATGACATACAGTATATTGGCCACGTTACGGGTTAATGGAGGAAGAAGTAGTTGGGTAGGGTAGGGTAGTAGGGTATCTTTATGTAGATATTGTTGTAAATCAGAAGAGGAGATCATCTGAGGTTAATTAAACCGGCCCCTCGGAGCTATATAATCATCACAAGAACACATTACATGTAGATTACTCCTCATATTCCCTGACGTTACATCTGACTGAACCTCAGTTGCTCCACAATAGAGAGAGATCGGCGTCACCTATTTTGGATAATTTTTAGACTGGATAACTTTTAGACTGGATAATTTTTATACTGGATAATTTTTATACTGGATAATTTTTAGACTGGATAATTTTTATACTGGATAATTTTTATACTGGATAATTTTTAGACTGGATAATTTTTATACTGGATAATTTTTAGACTTACATTTTGATTTGTTGGTAGGCCAGTCTTAAGTTGTATGTAGCACTCTGACGTATCGTCTATATCTCAATCTACATTGTTTCAGAGGTCAGCCACGTAATAAATAGTCTTACCCAAATTCTATGCGCCCGCATAGTGCCCAAAAACAATGCCATAACCAAATCATTTGAATACATTTTTAGGTAATGAATGATGCAAAATCTTGGTTTCGGTAAAAAAAAATCCTGGAATTATTATAGGTAGGGCTAAGTGCAAAATAATCTAGGCGTTTTGACAGCTGGTTCCTGACCGTGTGCGCTATTCTTTACTGTGTGTGAATGAACTACAAGTCTCAGCATGGTTTACCACACAGGTGACACAGCAGCAGCAGTTTTATATAATAGATGCTCGTCTCTTTACATTTAAATGTATAATGATGTTCTACTTTGGGAAAATAAAAAAGATAATTATAATTCTGCTCAGTTGGAGACTTTCCAAAGCTCAGCCTCAAATCCTCATCTCAATGTATTTAGCAAATTAGGAAGCCAAAATGCAAATAGGACAAGCGTCTCTGGGATCTCGCCAAGAAAAACCAATCCAGAATGTGCACATCTTCACCACTTCACTGTCACCATTGCTCAAAACATACAGGGTCTTATCATGTATCTCGGCATACAGGGAGCTCCCCCTAGTGGTGACTGCAGATAGGATTTTATCATGTATCTCTGTATACAGGGAGCTTCCCCTAGTGGTGACTGCAGACAGGATCTTATCATGTATCTCTGTATACAGGGAGCTCCCCCTAGTGGTGGCTGCAGACAGAATCTTATCATGTATCTCTGTATACAGGGAGCTCCCCCTAGTGGTGGCTGCAGACAGGATCTTATCATGTATCTCTGTATACAGGGAGCTCCCCCTAGTGGTGACTGCAGACAGGATCTTATCATGTATCTCTGTATACACGGAGCTCCCCCTAGTGGTGGCTGCAGACAGGATCTTATCATGTATCTCTGTATACAGGGAGCTCCCCCTAGTGGTGACTGCAGACAGGATCTTATCATGTATCTCTGTATACACGGAGCTCCCCCTAGTGGTGGCTGCAGACAGGATCTTATCATGTATCTCTGTATACAGGGAGCTCCCCCTAGTGGTGACTGCAGACAGAATCTTATCATGTATCTCTGTATACAGGGAGCTTCCCCTAGTGGTGGCTGCAGATAGGATCTTATCATGTATCTCTGTATACAGGGCGCTCCCCCTAGTGGTGACTGCAAACAGAATCTTATCATTTATCTCTGTATACAAGGAGCTCCCTCTAGTAATGGCTGCAGACAGAATCTTATCATGTATCTCTGTATACAAGGAGCTCCCTCTAGTAATGGCTGCAGACAGAATCTTATCATGTATCGCTGTGTACAGGGAGCTCCCCCTAGTGGTGGCTGCAGACAGGATCTTATCATGTATCTCTGTATACAGGGAGCTCCCCCTAGTGGTGACTGCAAACAGAATCTTATCATGTATCTCTGTATACAGGGAGCTCCCCCTAGTGGTGGCTGCAGACAAGATCTTATCATGTATCTCTGTATACAGGGAGCTCCCCCTAGTGGTGACTGCAGACAGAATCTTATCATGTATCTCTGTATACAGGGAGCTCCCCCTAGTGGTGACTGCAGACAGGATCTTATCATGTATCTCTGTATACAGGGAGCTCCCCCTAGTGGTGGCAGCAGACAGGATCTTATCATGTATCTCTGTATACAGGGAGCTCCCCCTAGTGGTGACTGCAGACAGGATCTTATCATGTATCTTTGTATACAGGGAGCTCCCCCTAGTGGTGACTGCAGATAGGATCTTATCATGTATCTCTGTATACAGGGAGCTCCCCCTAGTGGTGGCAGCAGACAGGATCTTATCATGTATCTCTGTATACAGGGAGCTCCCCCTAGTGGTGACTGCAGACAGGATCTTATCATGTATCTCTGTATACAGGGAGCTCCCCCTAGTGGTGGCTGCAGACAGAATCTTATCATTTATCTCTGTATACAGGGAGCTCCCCCTAGTAGTAACTGCAGACAGAATCTTATCATGTATCTCTGTATACAGTGAGCTTCCCCTAGTGGTGACTGCAGACAGGATCTTATCATGTATCTCTGTATACAGGGAGCTCCCCCTAGTGGTGACTGCAGACAGAATCTTATCATGTATCTCTGTATACAGGAAGCTCCCCCTAGTGGTGACTGCAGACAGAATCTTATCATGTATCTCTGTATACAGGGAGCTCGCACTAGTGGTGGCTGCAGACAGGATCTTATCATGTATCTCTGTATACAGGGAGCTTCCCCTAGTGGTGGCTGCAGACAGAATCTTATCATGTATCTCTGTATACAGGGAGCTCCCCCTAGTGGTGGCTGCAGACAGAATCTTATCATGTATCTCTGTATACAGGGAGCTCCCCCTAGTGGTGACTGCAGACAGAATCTTATCATGTATCTCTGTATACAGGGAGCTCCCCCTAGTGGTGGCTGCAGACAGGATCTTATCATGTATCTCTGTATGCAGGGAGCTCCCCCTAGTGGTGGCTGCAGACAGAATCTTATCATGTATCTCTGTATGCAGGGAGCTCCCCCTAGTGGTGGCTGCAGACAGGATCTTATCATGTATCTCTGTATACAGGGAGCTCCCCCTAGTGGTGGCTGCAGACAGAATCTTATCATGTATCTCTGTATACAGGGAGCTCCCCCTAGTGGTGCCTGCAGACAGGATCTTATCATGTATCTCTGTATACAGGGAGCTCCCCCTAGTGGTGGCTGCAGACAGGATCTTATCATGTATCTCTGTATACAGGGAGCTCCCCCTAGTGGTGGCTGCAGACAGAATCTTATCATGTATCTCTGTATACAGGGAGCTCCCCCTAGTGGTGACTGCAGACAGGATCTTATCATGTATCTCTGTATACAGGGAGCTCCCCCTAGTGGTGACTGCAGATAGGATCTTATCATGTATCTCTGTATACAGGGAGCTCCCCCTAGTGGTGGCAGCAGACAGGATCTTATCATGTATCTCTGTATACAGGGAGCTCCCCCTAGTGGTGACTGCAGACAGAATCTTATCATATATCTCTGTATACAGGGAGCTCCCCCTAGTGGTGACTGCAGACAGGATCTTATCATGTATCTCTGTATACAGGGAGCTCCCCCTAGTGGTGACTGCAGATAGGATCTTATCATGTATCTCTGTATACAGGGAGCTCCCCCTAGTGGTGGCAGCAGACAGGATCTTATCATGTATCTCTGTATACAGGGAGCTCCCCCTAGTGGTGACTGCAGACAGGATCTTATCATGTATCTCTGTATACAGGGAGCTCCCCCTAGTGGTGGCTGCAGACAGAATCTTATCATTTATCTCTGTATACAGGGAGCTCCCCCTAGTGGTGCCTGCAGACAGGATCTTATCATGTATCTCTGTATACAGGGAGCTCCCCCTAGTGGTGACTGCAGACAGGATCTTATCATGTATCTCTGTATACAGGGAGCTCCCCCTAGTGGTGACTGCAGACAGGATCTTATCATGTATCTCTGTATACAGGGAGCTAACCCCCTAGTGGTGGCTGCAGACAGGATCTTATCATGTATCTCTGTATACAGGGAGCTCCCCCTAGTGGTGCCTGCAGACAGGATCTTATCATGTATCTCTGTATACAGGGAGCTCCCCCTAGTGGTGGCTGCAGACAGAATCTTATCATGTATCTCTATATACAGGGAGCTCCCCCTAGTGGTGGCTGCAGACAGGATCTTATCATGTATCTCTGTATACAGGGATCTCCCCCTAGTGGTGGCTGCAGACAGGATCTTATCATGTATCTGTATACAGGGAGCTCCCCCTAGTGGTGTCTGCAGACAGGATCTTATCATGTATCTGTATACAGGGAGCTCCCCCTAGTGGTGGCTGCAGACAGGATCTTATCATGTATCTCTATATACAGGGAGGTCCCCCTAGTGGTGTCTGCAGACAGGATCTTATCATGTATCTCTGTATACAGGGAGCTCCCCCTAGTGGTGGCTGCAGACAGAATCTTATCATGTATCTCTGTATACAGGGAGCTCCCCCTAGTGGTGGCTGCAGACAGAATCTTATCATGTATCTCTGTATACAGGGAGCTCCCCCTAGTGGTGTCTGCAGACAGAATCTTATCATGTATCTCTGTATACAGGGAGCTCCCCCTAGTGGTAACTGCAGACAGGATCTTATCACGTATCTATGTATACAGGGAGCTCCCCCTAATGGTGGCTGCAGACAGGATCTTATCACGTATCTATGTATACAGGGAGCTCCCCCTAGTGGTGACTGCAGACAGGATCTTATTATGTATCTCTGTATACAGGGAGCTCCCCCTAGTGGTGGCTGCAGACAGATCTTATCATGTATCTCTGTATACAGGGAGTTCCCCCTAGTGGTGGCTGCAGACAGGATCTTATCATGTATCTCTGTATACAGGGAGCTCCCCCTAGTGGTGGCTGCAGACAGGAACTTATCATGTATCTCTGTATACAGGGAGCTCCCCCTAGTGGTGTCTGCAGACAGGATCTTATCATGTATCTCTGTATACAGGGAGCTCCCCCTAGTGGTGACTGCAGACAGGATCTTATCATGTATCTCTGTATACAGGGAGCTCCCCCTAGTGGTGACTGCAGACAAGATCTTATCATGTATCTCTGTATACAGGGAGCTCCTCCTAGTGGTGTCTGCAGACAGGATCTTATCATGTATCTCTGTATACAGGGAGCTCCCCCTAGTGGTGGCTGCAGACAGGATCTTATCATGTATCTCTGTATACAGGGAGCTCCCCCTAGTGGTGGCTGCAGACAGGATCTTATCATGCATCTCTGTATACGGGGAGCTCCCCCTAGCGGTTATTGCAAACAGAATCTTATCATGTATCTCTGTATACAGGGAGCTCCCCCTAGCGGTTATTGCAAACAGGATCTTATCATGTATCTCTGTATACAGGGAGCTCCCCCTAGCGGTTATTGCAAACAGGATCTTATCATGTATCTCTGTATACAGGGAGCTCCCCCTAGTGGTGACTGCAGACATAATCTTATCATGTATCTCTGTATACAGGGAGCTCCCCCTAGTGGTGACTGCAGACATAATCTTATCATGTATCTCTGTATACAGGGAGCTCCCCCTAGTGGTGACTGCAGACATAATCTTATCATGTATCTCTGTATACAGGGAGCTCCCCCTAGTGGTGACTGCAGACAGGATCTTATCATATATCTCTGTATACAGGGAGCTCCTCCTAGTGGTGACTGCAGACATAATCTTATCATGTATCTCTGTATACAGGGAGCTCCCCCTAGTGGTGACTGCAGACAGGATCTTATCATATATCTCTGTATACAGGGAGCTCCCCCTAGTGGTGGCTGCAGACAGGATCTTATCATGTATCTCTGTATACAGGGAGCTCCCCCTAGTGGTGACTGCAGACAGGATCTTATCATGTACAGTTAGGGCCAGAAATATTTGGACAGTGACACAAGTTTTGTTATTTTAACTGTTTACAAAAACATGTTCAGAAATACAATTATATATATAATATGGGCTGAAAGTGCACACTCCCAGCTGCAATATGATAGTTTCCACATCCAAATCGGAGAAAGGGTTTAGGAATCATAGCTCTGTAATGCATAGCGTCCTCTTTTTCAAGGGACCAAAAGTAATTGGACAATGGACTCTAAGGGCTGCAATTAACTCTGAAGGCGTCTCCCTCGTTAACCTGTAATCAATGAAGTAGTTAAAAGGTCAGGGGTGGATTCCAGGTGTGTGGTTTTGCATTTGGAAGCTGTTGCTGTGAGCAGACAACATGCGGTCAAAGGAACTCTCAATTGAGGTGAAGCAGAACATCCTGAGGCTGAAAAAAAAGAAAAAATCCATCAGAGAGATAGCAGACATGCTTGGAGTAGCAAAATCAACAGTTGGGTACATTCTGAGAAAAAAGGAATTGACTGGTGAGCTTGGGAATTCAAAAAGGCCTGGGCGTCCACGGATGACAACAGTGGTGGATGATCGCCGCATACTTAATTTGGTGAAGAAGAACCCGTTCACAACATCAACTGAAGTCCAGAACACTCTCAGTGAAGTAGGTGTATCTGTCTCTAAGTCAACAGTAAAGAGAAGACTCCATGACAGTAAATAAAAAGGGTTCACATCTAGATGCAAACCATTCATCAATACCAAAAATAGACAGGCCAGAGTTAAATTTGCAGAAAAACACCTCAAGAAGCCAGCTCAGTTCTGGAAAAGTATTCTATGGACAGATGAGACAAAGATCAACCTGTACCAGAATGATGGGAAGAAAAAAGTTTGGAGAAGAAAGGGAACGGCACATGATCCAAGGCACACCACATCCTCTGTAAAACATGGTGGAGGCAACGTGATGGCATGGGCATGCATGGCTTTCAATGGCACTGGGTCACTTGTGTTTATTGATGACATAAGAGCAGACAAGAGTAGCCGGATGAATTCTGAAGTGTACCGGGATATACTTTCAGCCCAGATTCAGCCAAATGCTGCAAAGTTGATTGGACGGCGCTTCATAGTACAGATGGACAATGACCCCAAGCATACATCCAAAGCTACCCAGGAGTTCATGAGTGCCAAAAAGTGGAACATTCTGCAATGGCCAAGTCAATCTCCAGATCTAAACCCAATTGAGCATGCATTTCACTTGCTCAAATCCAGACTTAAGACGGAAAGACCCACAAACAAGCAAGACCTGAAGGCTGCGGCTGTAAAGGCCTGGCAAAGCATTAAGAAGGAGGAAACCCAGCGTTTGGTGATGTCCATGGGTTCCAGACTTAAGGCAGTGATTGCCTCCAAAGGATTTGCAACAAAAGATTGAAAATAAAAATATTTTGTTTGGGTTATGTTTATTTGTCCAATTACTTTTGACCTCCTAAAATGTGGAGTGTTTGTAAAGAAATGTGTACAATTCCTACATTTTCTATCAGATATTTTTGTTCAACCCTTCAAATTAAACGTTACAATCTGCACTTGAATTCTGTTGTAGAGGTTTCATTTCAAATCCAATGTGGTGGCATGCAGAGCCCAACTCGCGAAAATTGTGTCACTGTCCAAATATTTCTGGCCCTAACTGTATCTCTGTATACAGGGAGCTCCCCCTAGTGGTGGCTGCAGGCAGGATCTTATCATGTATCTCTGTATACAGGGAGCTCCCCCTAGTGGTGGCTGCAGACAGGATCTTATCATGTATCTCTGTATACAGGGAGCTCCCCCTAGTGGTGACTGCAGACATAATCTTATCATATATCTCTGTATACAGGGAGCTCCTCCTAGTGGTGACTGCAGACATAAAAACAAACAAACCCTCCAACCCATCACTAGTATTTTGTTGCACCACCTCTGGCTTTTCTAACAGCTTGCAGTCTCTGAGGCCTGGACTTAGTGAGTGTCACACAGGACTCTTCATCAATCTGCCTCCATCTTTCTCTGACTGCTGTTGCCAGATCAGCTTTGCAGGTTGGATTCTTGTCATGGACGATTTTCTTCAACTTCCACCAAAGATTTTCTATTTGACTGAGATCCTGACTATTTGCCGGCCATGACATTGACCTTATGTGTCATTTTTCAAGGAATGTTTGCACAGTTTTTTCTCTATGGCAGGATGCATTATCATCTTGAAAAATGATTTCATCATCCCCAAACATCCTTTCAATTGATGGGATAAGAAAAGTGTCCAAAATATCCACATAAACTTGTGCAATTATTGAAGATGTAATGACAGCCATCTCCCCAGTGCCTTTACCTGACCTGCAGCCCCATATCATCAATGACTGTGGAAATCTGCATGTTCCCTTCAGGCCGTCATCTTATAAATGTCATTGGAACGGCACCAAACAAAAGTTCCAGCATCATCACCTCGCCCAATGCAGATTCGCGATTCATCACTGAATATGACTTTCATCCAGTCATCCACAGTCCACGATTGCTTTTCCTTAGCCCAGTGTAACCTTGTTTTTTTCTGTTTAGGTGTTAATGATGGCTTTCGTTTAGCTTTTCTGTAGGTAAATCCCATTTCCTTTAGGCGGTTTCTTACAGTTCGGTCACAGACGTTGTCTCCAGTTTCCTCCCATCCGTTCCTCATTTGTTTTGTTGTTTATTTCCTGTTTTGGAGACACATTGCTTTAGTTTCCGGTCTTGACGCTTTGATGTCTTCCTTGGTCTACCAGTATGTTTGCCTTTAACAACCTTCCCATGTTGTTTGTATTTGGTCCAGATTTTAGACACAGCTGACTGTGAGCAACCAACATCTTTTGCAACATTGCGTGATGATTTTCCCCTTTTTTAAGAGTTTGATAATTCTCTCCTTTGTTTCAATTGACATCTCTTGTGTTGGAGCCGTGATTGATATCAGTCCACTTGGTGCAGCAGCTCTCCAAGGTGTGATCACTCCTTTTTAGATGCAGAATAACGAGCAGATCTAATTTGATGCAGGTGTTAGTTTTGGGAATGAAAATTTACAGGGTGATTCCATAATTTTTTCCTCAGAATTGAGTGATTCCATAATTTTTTTCCCTATGCTTGGTTAAAAAAGTAACCATTACTGACTACCACGTTTTTTGTTTTTTATTTCTTTTAGTGTTTGTTAAAGCCAGAAAGTTGTCATTTGAAATGACTTTAGTTTTATGCCATGTCTGTGATCTGCCGTTTTCCTACAAAATTAAACAACTGAATGAAAATCCTCCAAGGCCGGTGATTCCATAATTTTTACCAGGGGTTGTATATACAGAGAGCTCTCCCTAGTGGTGGCTGCAGGCGACATGAATGTTTGACTGTAATGTCTATGCATGGAATGTTGCAATTTTGTATTACAAAATGTATGAATCCTTACATAAATGCAAATGATATAAGGAGGATAAACAGTTACAGACAGGAATAAGAGTGTTAAGGTCCATTTACTCTGACCGACTGATGGTACGACATTACCACTGATCAGCAAACTTTTACCGATTGGAGGTTATTTGATTGCCTGTTTACACAGCCAGACCAAAGCAAACAATGCACACTAAGCGACCTATACTAAATCACTCGGTGCACAAAGTGTTCCTTGGCCACAGTCAATGTGGAAACCATGACATAAAGTTCTCGGCAGTGCGGGTGTTTATACAGAACAAAGCACCGGCAAGAACAATGAGCTTGCTCATTAGATGATCAGCAGCCAGTTTACACAGCAAGATAATCGTTAACAAAACATTTTTAATAATACTCATTGATGATTACTTCCCAAGAATATAACTACTATAATACTGCCCCTATGTACAAGAATATAACTACTATAATACTGCTCCTAGGTGCAAGAATATAACTACTATAATACTGCCCCCTATGTACAAGAATATAACTACTATAATACTGCTCCTAGGTGGAAGAATATAACTACTATAATACTGCTCCTATGTACAAGAATCTAACTACTATAATACTGCCCTTATGTACAAGAATATAACTACTATAATACTGCTCCTTATGTACAGGAATATAACTACTATATTACTGCTCCTATGTACAAGAATATAACTACTATAATACTGCTCCCTATGTACAAGAATATAACTACTGTAATACTGCTCGTATGTACAAGAATATAACTACTATAATACTGCTCCTATGTACAAGAAAATAACTACTATAATACTGCACCTATGTACAAGAATATAACTACTATAATACTGCCCCTATGTACAATAATATAACTACTATAATACTGCTCCTAGTACAAGAATATAACTACTATAGTACTGCTCCTAGTACAAGAATATAACTACTATAATACTGCTCCTAGTAAAAGAATATAACTACTATAATACTTCCCCTATGTACAAGACTATAACTACTATAATACTGCTCCTAGGTGCAAGAATATAACTACTATAATACTGCCCCTATGTACAAGAATATAACTACTATAATACTGCTCCTATGTACAAGAATATAACTACTATAATACTGCCCCTATGTACAAGAATATAACTACTATAATAGTGCTCCATATGTACAGGAATATAACTGCTATATTACTGCTCCTATGTACAAGAATATAACTACTATAATACTGCTCCCTATGTACAAGAATATAACTACTATAATACTGCTCCTATGTACAAGAATATAACTACTATAATAGTACTCCCTATGTACAAGAATATAACTACTATAATACTGCTCCTATGTACAAGAATATAACTACTATAATACTGCTCCTAGTTGCAAGAATATAACTACTATAATACTGCTCCCTATGTACAAGAATATAACTACTATAATACTGCTCCTAGGTGCAAGAATATAACTACTATAATACTTACATATAGTAACATAGTTAGTAAGGCCGAAAAAAGACATTTGTCCATCCAGTTCAGCCTATATTCCATCATAATAAATCCCAAGATCTACGTCCTTCTACAGAACCTAATTGTATGATACAATATTGTTCTGCTCCAGGAAGACATCCAGGCCTCTCTTGAACCCCTCGACTGAGTTCGCCATCACCACCTCCTCAGGCAAGCAATTCCAGATTCTCACTGCCCTAACAGTAAAGAATCCTCTTCTATGTTGGTGGAAAAACCTTCTCTCCTCCAGACGCAAAGAATGCCCCCTTGTGCCCGTCACCTTCCTTGGTATAAACAGATCCTCAGCGAGATATTTGTATTGTCCCCTTATATACTTATACATGGTTATTAGATCGCCCCTCAGTCGTCTTTTTTCTAGACTAAATAATCCTAATTTCGCTAATCTATCTGGGTATTGTAGTTCTCCCATCCCCTTTATTAATTTTGTTGCCCTCCTTTGTACTCTCTCTAGTTCCATTATATCCTTCATGAGCACTGGTGCCCAAAACTGGACACAGTACTCCATGTGCGGTCTAACTAGGGATTTGTACAGAGGCAGTATAATGCTCTCATCATGTGTATCCAGACCTCTTTTAATGCACCCCATGATCCTGTTTGCCTTGGCAGCTGCTGCCTGGCACTGGCTGCTCCAGGTAAGTTTATCATTATCTAGGATCCCCAAGTCCTTCTCCCTGTCAGATTTACCCAGTGGTTTCCCATTCAGTGTGTAATGGTGATATTGATTCCTTCTTCCCATGTGTATAACCTTACATTTATCATTGTTAAACCTAATCTGCCACCTTTCAGCCCAAGTTTCCAACTTATCCAGATCCATCTGTAGCAGAATACTATCTTCTCTTGTATTAACTGCTTTACATAGTTTTGTATCATCTGCAAATATCGATATTTTACTGTGTAAACCTTCTACCAGATCATTAATGAATATGTTGAAGAGAACAGGTCCCAATACTGACCCCTGCGGTCAGTGCTCCTATGTACAAGAATATAACTACTATTATACTGCTCCTATGTACAAGAATATAACTACTATAATACTGCACCTAGGTACAAGAATATAACTACTATAATACTGCCCCTAGGTACAAGAATATAACTACTATAATACTGCTCTCTATGTATAAGAATATAACTACTATAATACTGCTCCTATGTACAAGAATATAACTACTATAATAATGCCCCTATGTACAAGAATATAACTACTATAATACTGCTCCTATGTACAAGAATATAACTACTATAATAATGCCCCTATGTACAAGAATATAACTACTATAATACTGCTCCTATGTACAAGAATATAACTACTATAATAATGCCCCTATGTACAAGACTATAACTACTATAATACTGCCCCTATGTACAAGAATATAACTACTATAATACTGCCCCTATGTACAAGACTATAACTACTATAATACTGCTCCTATGTACAAGACTATAACTACTATAATACTGCCCCTATGTACAAGAATATAACTACTATAATACTGCCCCTATGTACAAGAATATAACAAGTAAAATACTGCTCCTAGGTGCAAGAATATAACTACTATAATGCTGCCCCTATATACAAGAATATAACTACTATAATACTGCCCCTATGTACAAGAATATAACTACTATAATACTGCTCCTATGTACAAGAATATAACTACTATAATACTGCTCCTATGTACAAGAATATAACTACTATAATACTGCCCCTATGTACAAGAATATAACTACTATAATACTGCCCCTATGCACAGTAATATAACTACTATAATACTGCTCCTATGTACAAGAATATAACTACTATAATACTGCTCCTATGTACAAGAATATAACTACTATAATACTGCTCCTATGTACAAGAATATAACTACTATAATACTGCCCCTATGTACAAGAATATAACTACTATAATACTGCTCTATGTACAAGAATATAACTACTATAATACTGCTCCCTATGTACAAGAATATAACTACTATAATACTGCTCCTATGTACAAGAATAATACTACTACTAAAACGAGGGATCCCTAAACCAGGGATTCAAGCTTGAGGAGGCTAATTTGCATATTCCAGGTGCCTTCTGGGAAAAGCGAAGAGTCTCCCTAAGCTAGAAGATCGTTGGGTACAGCCGGGACCAGCTGCTTGGAAAGAATCACCAAACCAGGGATTCAAGCTTGAGGAGGCTAATTTGCATATTCCAGGTGCCTTCTGGGAAAAGCGAAGAGTCTCCCTAAGCTAGAAGATCGTTGGGTACAGCCGGGACCAGCTGCTTGGAAAGAATCACCAAACCAGGGATTCAAGCTTGAGGAGGCTAATTTGCATATTCCAGGTGCCTTCTGGGAAAAGCGAAGAGTCTCCCTAAGCTAGAAGATCGTTGGGTACAGCCGGGACCAGCTGCTTGGAAAGAATCACCAAACCAGGGATTCAAGCTTGAGGAGGCTAATTTGCATATTCCAGGTGCCTTCTGGGAAAAGCGAAGAGTCTCCCTAAGCTAGAAGATCGTTGGGTACAGCCGGGACCAGCTGCTTGGAAAGAATCACCAAACCAGGGATTCAAGCTTGAGGAGGCTAATTTGCATATTCCAGCTGCCTTCTGGGAAAAGCGAAGAGTCTCCCTAAGCTAGAAGATCGTTGGGTACAGCCGGGACCAGCTGCTTCGAAAGAATCACCAAACCGCGCGCCTTACGGCGAATTTTTGCCTGTAGGACATTATTGCAAGAGAGCTTGGCTGAGTAGATTACACAAGAAGGAAAACACACAGCAAGTCAGCAGGATCTAGGAGCAACATGGCAGATGTGACAACCTACATGGTGAGCTGCAGCATGTGCTACATGTTCACAGATCGACCAGAAGAAGAATTAAATTTCACCTGTCAGAAGTGTAGACTAGTGGCTAGTGTTGAGCATTCCGATACCGCAAGTATCGGGTATCGGCCGATACTTGCGGTATCGGAATTCCGATACCGAGATCCGATATTTTTGTGATATCGGGTATCGGTATCGGAAGTGTAAAATAAAGAATTAAAATAAAAAATATTGTTATATTCACCTCTCCGGCGGCCCCTGGACATCAGCGGGAGGATCCGGCGTCCGGCACGGCTTCTTTCTTCAAAATGCGCGCCTTCAGGACCTGTGGAATGACGTCCCGGCTTCTGATTGGTCGCGTGCCGCCCATGTGACCGCCACGCGACCAATCAGAAGCCGCGACGTCATTCCTCAGCTAAAGTCCTAGAATGAGCGCCTTCTAGGACCTGAGGAATGACGTCGCGGCTTCTGATTGGTCGCGTGGCGGTCACATGGGCGGCACGCGACCAATCAGAAGCCGGGACGTCATTCCACAGGTCCTGAAGGCGCGCATTTTGAAGAAAGAAGCCGTGCCGGACGCCGGATCCTCCCGCTGATGTCCAGGGGCCGCCGGAGAGGTGAATATAACAATATTTTTTATTTTAATTCTTTATTTTACACTTTAATATGGATCCCAGGGCCTGAAGGAGAGTTTCCTCTCCTTCAGACCCTGGGATCCATGAGGATACCTTCCGATACTTGATGTCCCATTGACTTGTATTGGTATCGGATATCGGTATCGGCGATATCCGATATTTTTCGGGTATCGGCCGATACTATCCGATACCGATACTTTCAAGTATCGGACGGTATCGCTCAACACTACTAGTGGCCCTTTTAGAAGAAAAGGTGCGGGGTCTGGAAGAAAGAATAGCAACTTTGAAACTCATCAAAGAGAATGAAGACTTTCTAGACAGAACAGAAGCATCTCTACTGGTCACAGAAGGTGAAAAAAGTGTCAGAGAACCTCCAAAAGCAGATGAGTGGAAGCATGTGACCAAAAGAAGCAAGAAGACCATGGAGAAATCACCAACCACACAACTGAAGAACCGATATCAAATCTTTGTAGAGGATGAAGATGGCACACCTAAGGATGAAGCAATACCAGCAAGCAAAAAAGAAAAGGGCACACAGCAACAAGTGACAGCAAAAAGTACAGCCAAGAAGCAACGAAGAGTGGTGGTGGTGGGAGACTCACTACTGAGAGGCACAGAAGCAGCCATCTGCAGACCGGACATAACTGCAAGAGAAGTATGCTGCCTTCCAGGTGCGATGATCAAGGATGTGACCGATAGGATACCAAAGCTCTTCAGCTCCAAGGACGTCCACCCATTTCTTCTGATACATGTTGGCACCAATGACACGGCAAGGAAGGACCTACCAACAATCTGCAAGGACTTTGAAGAGTTGGGGAAGAAAGTAAAGGAACTGGATGCACAGGTAGTTTTTTCTTCTATCCTTCCAGTAGACGGGCATGGCACCAGGAGATGGAACAGGATCCTTGATGCAAACAACTGGCTAAGACGATGGTGCAGACAACAAGGATTTGGATTCCTGGACCACGGTGTGAATTACTGGTATGATGGACTCCTCGCCAGAGACGGACTACACCTCAACAAACCTGGGAAACACACATTCGCCAGAAGACTCGCTACACTCATCAGGAGGGCGTTAAACTAGAAGAAGAGGGGACGGGAAGAAAACATTAGACTTGAACAAAGAAGATCCAGGAAAACATACTCAGAAGGGAGGTAAGAACATTTCTAAAACAATCCACAGCGAGGAGATTGGAACAAAACAAAATCCTCTAAACTGCATGCTCGCAAACGCCAGAAGCCTGACAAACAAGATGGAAGAACTAGAAGCAGAAATATCTACAGGTAACTTTGACATAGTGGGAATAACCGAGACATGGTTAGATGAAAGCTATGACTGGGCAGTTAACTTACAGGGTTACAGTCTGTTTAGAAAGGATCGTAAAAATCGGAGAGGAGGAGGGGTTTGTCTCTATGTAAAGTCTTGTCTAAATTCCACTTTAAGGGAGGATATTAGCGAAGGAAATGAGGATGTCGAGTCCATATGGGTCGAAATTCATGGAGGGAAAAATGGTAACAAAATTCTCATTGGGGTCTGTTACAAACCCCCAAATATAACAGAAACCATGGAAAGTCTACTTCTAAAGCAGATAGATGAAGCTGCAACCCATAATGAGGTCCTGGTTATGGGGGACTTTAACTACCCGGATATTAACTGGGAAACAGAAACCTGTGAAACCCATAAAGGCAACAGGTTTCTGCTAATAACCAAGAAAAATTATCTTTCACAATTGGTGCAGAATCCAACCAGAGGAGCAGCACTTTTAGACCTAATACTATCTAATAGACCTGACAGAATAACAAATCTGCAGGTGGTTGGGCATTTAGGAAATAGCGACCACAATATTGTGCAGTTTCACCTGTCTTTCACTAGGGGGACTTGTCAGGGAGTCACAAAAACATTGAACTTTAGGAAGGCAAAGTTTGAACAGCTTAGAGATGCCCTTAATCTGGTAGACTGGGACAATATCCTCAGAAATAAGAATACAGATAATAAATGGGAAATGTTTAAGAACATCCTAAATAGGCAGTGTAAGCGGTTTATACCTTGTGGGAATAAAAGGACTAGAAATAGGAAAAACCCAATGTGGCTAAACAAAGAAGTAAGACAGGCAATTAACAGTAAAAAGAAAGCATTTGCACTACTAAAGCAGGATGGCACCATTGAAGCTCTAAAAAACTATAGGGAGAAAAATACTTTATCTAAAAAACTAATTAAAGCTGCCAAAAAGGAAACAGAGAAGCACATTGCTAAGGAGAGTAAAACTAATCCCAAACTGTTCTTCAACTATATCAATAGTAAAAGAATAAAAACTGAAAATGTAGGCCCCTTAACAAATAGTGAGGAAAGAATGGTTGTAGATGACGAGGAAAAAGCTAACATATTAAACACCTTCTTCTCCACGGTATTCACGGTGGAAAATGAAATGCTAGGTGAAATCCCAAGAAACAATGAAAACCCTATAATAAGGGTCACCAATCTAACCCAAGAAGAGGTGCGAAACCGACTAAATAAGATTAAAATAGATAAATCTCCGGGTCCGGATGGCATACACCCACGAGTACTAAGAGAACTAAGTAATGTAATAGATAAACAATTATTTCTTATTTTTAGGGACTCTATAGCAACAGGGTCTGTTCCGCAGGATTGGCGCATAGCAAATGTGGTGCCAATATTTAAAAAGGGCTCTAAAAGTGAACCTGGAAATTATAGGCCAGTAAGTCTAACCTCTATTGTTGGTAAAATATTTGAAGGGTTTCTGAGGGATGTTATTCTGGATTATCTCAATGAGAATAACTGTGTAACTCCATATCAGCATGGGTTTATGAGAAATCGCTCCTGTCAAACCAATCTAATCAGTTTTTATGAAGAGGTAAGCTATAGACTGGACCACGGTGAGTCATTGGACGTGGTATATCTCGATTTTTCCAAAGCGTTTGATACCGTGCCGCACAAGAGGTTGGTACACAAAATGAGAATGCTTGGTCTGGGGGAAAATGTGTGTAAATGGGTTAGTAACTGGCTTAGTGATAGAAAGCAGAGGGTGGTTATAAATGGTATAGTCTCTAACTGGGTCGCTGTGACCAGTGGGGTACCGCAGGGGTCGGTATTGGGACCTGTTCTCTTCTACATATTCATTAATGATCTGGTAGAAGGTTTACACAGTAAAATATCGATATTTGCAGATGATACAAAACTATGTAAAGCAGTTAATACAAGAGAAGATAGTATTCTGCTACAGATGGATCTGGATAAGTTGGAAACTTGGGCTGAAAGGTGGCAGATGAGGTTTAACAATGATAAATGTAAGGTTATACACATGGGAAGAGGGAATCAATATCACCATTACACACTGAATGGGAAACCACTGGGTAAATCTGACAGGGAGAAGGACTTGGGGATCCTAGTTAATGATAAACTTACCTGGAGCAGCCAGTGCCAGGCAGCAGCTGCCAAGGCAAACAGGATCATGGGGTGCATTAAAAGAGGTCTGGATACACATGATGAGAGCATTATACTGCCTCTGTACAAATCCCTAGTTAGACCGCACATGGAGTACTGTGTCCAGTTTTGGGCACCGGTGCTCAGGAAGGATATAATGGAACTAGAGAGAGTACAAAGGAGGGCAACAAAATTAATAAAGGGGATGGGAGAACTACAATACCCAGATAGATTAACGAAATTAGGATTATTTAGTCTAGAAAAAAGACGACTGAGGGGCGATCTAATAACCATGTATAAGTATATAAGGGGACAATACAAATATCTCGCTGAGGATCTGTTTATACCAAGGAAGGTGACGGGCACAAGGGGGCATTCTTTGCGTCTGGAGGAGAGAAGGTTTTTCCACCAACATAGAAGAGGATTCTTTACTGTTAGGGCAGTGAGAATCTGGAATTGCTTGCCTGAGGAGGTGGTGATGGCGAACTCAGTCGAGGGGTTCAAGAGAGGCCTGGATGTCTTCCTGGAGCAGAACAATATTGTATCATACAATTATTAGGTTCTGTAGAAGGACGTAGATCTGGGGATTTATTATGATGGAATATAGGCTGAACTGGATGGACAAATGTCTTTTTTCGGCCTTACTAACTATGTTACTATGTAGGTAGGTGAGAAAGAACACACAGGACATTCTCTGATGCTCACCAACATTTCTGGCTGAGAATCTCAGTGATTTTTATATACGCGGATGTGAGCGAACCCTTAAACCATCACCATATTGTGCTATCACTCAGGTGAAGCCGGTCCCAATAAATGCACAGTGACCAATTATACACACATCAGTGTGTGCCAGGCTCAATATGTGCACAGCGGGCAGTGTCTCGGTCCTTCTTCTTCGCTGCCAGGAAACTTTGTGTCCTTAATGGAAGGAGAGCGCACAATCAGTGATACAAAGTGTCGGTGCCAGGAGATTGCAGCAGATAACGCATGACGTTAGTGCACGGACAGGGAAGAATCTGCCCTCACCCCCGGCTCATACCTCTGCCTTCTTGGCACTCAGACGGTTGGGTATTTCATTAGGAAACCTTGATATAAAATATAAACCGATCCTCTCCCTAATTCAGTGTATAATTGTATCTCAGCCTAATTAAAATTGCAAAATAAATTTTTAATTACATAAAAGGGCACGGCACCATAGGCATGAAATCTAGAATGGGAGGACGCGGCATTGCCGTCACCTTCCAGTAAATACTGCAGTACCAGATGCAACCTGTGGACAAAAGTGGCGCTGTTTCTATAGGAAAACAGAAAATGTTGTTCTAATTTCAAACAACCCCTATAAAATGCAGACGTATCACCGCTGCCCGGAACTGAGCTCACACAGGCAGAGCAGAGGGGAAAGACACATTTTAGGTAAATTTGGGAAAAACTTTTAAAAACACCAAAACGCAAAATGCAAAAGTATGTTATTTTCCTGTGTGAAAATATTAATATTAAAAATAAAATAATTAGCAGCTCAGCATGCAAACAAGAAGAAGCCCTTATTCAGCTCCATCAGCAAATAATAGCAAAATTACGGGTCACAGAAAATGGAGACAGAAACCACTTTTTTTATTTTCACAAAGTCCAGAATTTATTTATTTATTTTATTTTTTTAACCACTTAAATTTGGAAAACCCTCTTCTATAGTTATAATAATCCCATAACCATACTGACCTGGAGATTGATATTGTAAAGTGTTTTTTTTTTTTTTTTACTGTTCAATGAACTTTGTCAAAAAACAAAACAAAAAAAAAAACAACAATACAGCGAAATGTCTATTTTTATTTTTCACAATTTTACTTCACTTGGAATTTTTTTCCCGTTTTGCATTACGTTATATGGTAAAGTGAATGGTGTCAACCAAAATTACAATTAATCCCGTCAAAAAATAAGTCCCTTAAAAGCAAAGGAAAAATAAAAAAAAAAAAGTATGGGTCTTGGAAGAAGGTGAAGAAAGCACAAAAATGACTCTAGATCAGAGCGTGAGCATAGTTTGATCTGATCCTCTCGGATGAGGAGAAGATGGAGACATTTCCTTTTACAACAGCTGTGTGAAAATCAGACTGCACTCAGATGTCATCCGAGTGCAGTTTGAAGTCATTGACTTGCACGGCCGACTATCAGATCAAACTCCTACATGCTGCAACATTTTCCTTGGACCGAGTCGATACAAGGATAAAATCGGACGTGTGCACGGCCCCTGAAGAATAACATTGGTCTGAGTGCCGGCTGATGTTTTGTCGGATCGCACACAGGTGGAAATTACGGCGGTGTGCACAAGCCCTAAGCCTGAGACTCACATCAAGGATCCCACAGCATTGAGAAAGCGACTATTGATCCGGCTCCTCACACTTCTGCCCGGTAATGTGGGCCAGAACTGGACATGTTTATAATTGCAAAAGCAAGCAACTTTGCAATTAAAATTTCTTGCTTTCACAATTTTTTTTGCCCATTGCCTAGGTTACCGGCCACCTCTGCAGTACATCAGCAGTGGCCATTCTCTTTGCCCGCAGCACTGGAGAGCACGTAGTTTCGGGTCAGGGGCTCCACCCTGCCACCCAGCCTGGGCTGTCAATCATTCATGAGCGCTTTGATCCCCGGCATGCAGGGAGACAGGAGGCTGAGGGGCGGCGCGCCCGAAGTGTGAATCCAGCAGCGTCGCCCCTTGTATGGCTGCACTGAAGCAATAGATCAGGTTTTGTGATCCCATAAAATACAGAAAATGATCCCGATAAGCAGCAGTTGGCGCAGCTCTGGGCACCTGCAAAACCCGTTCTGGCAGATTCCTCCTCCCCGTGTGCATTATCTTATGCCAGCACACCGCTCTGGGTGATAACCATATAGTCACCTGGCGAGCCCGGTGCACTGACCGCTGAGAACAGACACTAATCCCAGGCTGGCATGGAGATACTGCCCAGCTCCGGAGATAAAACAAGTAACTGGAGCTTGCCAACAACGCGGGCATGGGGCCAGTACAAGAAATACAATGCCTGTGCGGGGGGCCGCATGCTGAGCACCCTGTGGAACTGTAATATGGAGCCACGGCGCTTTGTGTGCCGCCATATGGTGCTGAGAATACTTCATTAATATGAGACCGATAGAACTTTCCATGAGTTTTTCGATGCAGGTGTTACGTGTTACGGAACCACTCAGCACCCAGAATATGTTGTGCAGTTATATGTATGTATAATAGGTTCCATGTGAGATGCATGTCCCTAATGCATCAGCCCACAGGCTGCGCCCCTGGGCAGAGGGGACACAGTATTCCCCTTTTGTCTCCCCCCACCTTTGCAATTCCCACAGTAAATACCAGCAGGCTCCGGCCACCTGCGGCTATTGTAATGTATGTCTGGCCTGCCGCTTTTCTATTGGCCTGCTCTCTGTATCTGTGTGATATATTCTGTGTCCTGTGAGTAAAGTGGTGTCAGACTGGAAATACGTGGAGAAGCAGTGATCTTTTATATGCACCCATGTAACCAAGCAATTCCAGCCAGCGTCCTTCATTCAGACTCCAGCCAAAGCAGAGTGGACCTCCTGAAACACGGGGGGTGCTGAAAGAGGTACCCCAGCTTGGTAGACCCTGTTACAGCAGGAATGCGGGAATATGCAGGTTTTTTGCTGCACACCCAGACTTAACACCCCAAATGATCAGGAATGACTCCAAACTGCCCAACGTTCAGCCGTGGTCTTACCACCCGTGGCTCAGCTACGCAGGTCTCGCTTCCTACTTCTCTTACTGAAGGTTTAGTCTTGTGATCGGACAGATCTCCCTCTGCCTCCTAGGGCTTGCTTGCTCTACGCTCGATTTGGGAACCATTGTGCGCCCCTATGGATCCATGTGACCCCTTCCGATTGTGGCAATTTTTTTTGTCCTTTTGTGCTTTTGTTTCTCACTCCCCTTCTTCCATGAGCCGTATCTTTTTCTTTTTGTCTAGTTTGTTTTGCAAGACGAATTGTAGCTTTGAATGACACCATTGATTTTACCATATAATGTGCTGAAAAACACGAAAAAAATTCCAAGTGCGTTAAATAGTGAAAATGGGACAATTCCATTATTTAATTTTGTATTTTGTTTTTATGTTGTACATTGTGCAACTAATACGACCTGGCGGCATAACTCCCCAAATCAGTCTGATTACGACGATACCAAAGTTGTGTACGATTTTTTTTCCTGTTTTTTTTTATTTAAATATTGAAAAAACATCAGAAATTTGTTAAAAAAACAAAATAATTAAATGGTGTCTCCATATTTAATAAAAAACTGATAATGTTTTCATTTTTCCATTGATGGGTTTGCATTTCGCACGGTGAGTTTCAGTTTTTGCTGGTTGGATTTTGGGGTACATATCATGTTTTGATCACTTTTTATTGCACTGTTTTAGAGAAAGATGTTTCATTTTTTTATGCTTTATGGCTTTTACCTTTATAAGTTAAATAGTTTTATATTTTCATAGTTGGACTTTTGATTCCAAATAGGTTTATCAATTTTATTATGTCATATCTTTATTTTTAAAGGTGGAAAAGAGGGTGATTCAAATTTTTTTTTTTTTAACACTTTTTAAAAAAAATGTTTTACTTTCGTCTTGAACTTTATGTCATTTGATCGCTTGTTCCATAAACTGGAATATTACAGTTTTACATGTCTCACTGCAGGTGTTACATGCAATATACAGTTTAAACTATGTTTCCCTTTAAAGGGCTCTTGTGCTTTTGACAATTTTTATTAAGAAGGTGCCCCCCAAATAAACTGACCACAGGGAACCTTCAGCAACCAGCTGTAACCTGTGAAATAACCTGGCAATAAGTGTCCTCTTTCCCCACAGTGCCTCCACTGGGGACATGGGGCATTATATGGTGCCTAATGATTTGGAATAGGCTGTCCATATAACAGATGGTCCTCCAGAGAGAGAAAATTTTGTTCAGTTGTCCTATTACCTGAGGTCCGGGCTAAAGCTCTTACTTGAGTCTTGAGATTTATAGGACCGGAGTAGCATCACTTTCCTTACTCTACTTTTCCATATCCAGCTCCCAAGAACTATTTTCCCACTTTCCATTTCCTTCTATCGATCGTGGCGCTGTTTTTTTAAAAAAAATTCACTAAATAGAGTCCTGATCTTATGATCGACCCCTAAAAATTCCAGAATGTGATATGCTGTATGAGGATTCTGGTTTAGGTGTCCTGATCCTATGGGTGATGACAAGGTACTAAAATGGGAATAATAAGTGAGAACATTTTTCTATGACGGCGCTGCACACAGCAGCCTATATCTCTGCTTCCTACAGGAGTGTAATTGATTGCGGGTTTGTTTGGAGGTATCTTCTGACTGACGCCGTCAGGGGCACATACAGAGGCGTAGGGTTTTGGTTTAGGGGGGTAAAACTTCTCAGTGGGCCCTGTTACTGAAGATAATCTCTATATAAAGACCAATATTGATATTACCATATGGTCAGTGGTAGATACCAGAGCTGAAGAACATGTAAGAGATTACAGTACAGTTATAGATGGTGACTTACCATTGACATATTTTTCTGATGGAGTTGATCATTTTTCCTGTCTTTTCCATCTGGCCCAGACCGACATGACAACTTCTCCAGCCAGGACTCAGCTGCAGAGAATACAACAAAGACACATTTCACTTCTCACATTCCAGCCATCACCATCTATTCCCAACCTGCAAAAACTCCTCATTCTGCTGATACCCCAATACTGAGCCGCTGCTGCCGTATGTGTCCCTATTACTGCACCTGATACCCCAATACTGAGCCGCTGCTGCCGTATGTGTCCCTATTACTACACCTGATACCCCAATACTGAGCCGCTGCTGCCGTATGTGTCCATATTACTGCACCTGATATCCCAATACTGAGCTGCTGCTGCCGTATGTGTCCCTATTACTGCCCCTGATACCCCAATACTGAGCCGCTGCTGCCGTATGTGACCCTATTACTGCACCTGATACCCCAATACTGAGCCGCTGCTGCCGTATGTGTCCCTATTACTGCCCCTGATACCCCAATACTGAGCCGCTGCTGCCGTATGTGTCCCTATTACTGCACCTGATACCCCAATACTGAGCCTCTGCTGCCGTATGTGTCCCTATTACTACACCTGATACCCCAATACTGAGCCGCTGCTGCCGTATGTGTCCATATTACTGCACCTGATATCCCAATACTGAGCCGCTGCTGCCGTATGTGTCCCTATTACTGCACCTGATACCCCAATACTGAGCCGCTGCTGCCGTATGTGACCCTATTACTGCACCTGATACCCCAATACTGAGCCGCTGCTGCCGTATGTGACCCTATTACTGTACCTGATACCCCAATACTGAGCCGCTGCTGCTGTATGTGTCCCTATTACTGTACCTGATACCCCAATACTGAGCCGCTGCTGCCATATGTGTCCCTATTACTGCACCTGATACCCCAATACTGAGCCGCTGCTGCCGTATGTGTCCCTATTACTGCACCTGATACCCCAATACTGAGCCGCTGCTGCTGTATGTGTCCCTATTACTGTACCTGATACCCCAATACTGAGCCGCTGCTGCCGTATGTATCCTTATTACTGCACCTGATATCCCAATACTGAGCCGCTGCTGCCGTATGTGTCCCTATTACTGCACCTGATACCCCAATACTGAGCCGCTGCTGCCGTATGTGTCCCTATTACTGCACCTGATACCCCAATACTGAGCCGCTGCTGCCGTATGTGTCCCTATTACTGCACCTGATACCCCAATACTGAGCCGCTGCTGCCTTATGTGTCCCTATTACTGCACCTGATACCCCAATACTGAGCCGCTGCTGCCGTATGTGACCCTATTACTGCACCTGATATCCCAATACTGAGTCTCTGCTGCCGTATGTGTCCCTATTACTGCACCTGATACCCCAATACTGAGCCTCTGCTGCCGTATGTGTCCTTATTACTGCCCCTGATACCCCAATACTGAGCCGCTGCTGCCGTATGTGACCCTATTATTGCCCCTGATATCCTAATACTGAGCCGCTGCTGCCTTATGTGTCCCTATTACAGCACCTGCTGTGTGGTTCTCTGTGCCCTCTAATTTTCCTACTGAAGCCCTAGATTCCCCTTTCATTGCGTTTGTAAAGTATGGTATCAACAAAAGTGCCCACAAACACTGTATGAGACCCCCACAGTGAATTCCTCCACAGTACCCTCCACTTGCACAGTATGATGACATTACTGTACCCCACCCCTCAACTGCTCTGGGAAAGTATGATGATCCCAACTGTGACCCCCACACAGCTCTCCATGCAATATAATGGGCCTACATACAGTATAATGGCCCCACACCTCTCCAATGTGTATAAGGGCCCCCACCCAGCCCTCCACATATTAACCCCTTTACCCCCAAGGGTGGTTTGCACGTTATGGACCAGGCCAATTTTTACAATTCTGACCCCTGTCCCTTTATAAGGTTATAACTCTGGAACGCTTCAACGGATCCCGGTGATTTCTGACATATTGTACTTCATGATAGTGGTAAAATTTCTTTGATATTACCTGCGTTTATTTGTGAAAAAAACGGAAATTGGGCAAAAATTTTGAAAATTTCGCAATTTTCCAACTTTGAGTTTTTATGCAATTAAATCACAGAGATATGTCACACAAAATACTTAATAAGTAACATTTCCCACATGTCTACTTTACATCAGCACAATTTTGGAACCAAAATTTTTTTTGTTAGGGAGTTATAAGGGTGAAAAGTTGACCAGCAATTTCTCATTTTTACAACACCATTTTTTTTTAGGGACCACATCTCATTTGAAGTCAATTTGAGGGGTCTATATGATAGAAAATACCCAAGTGTGACACCATTCTAAAACCTGCACCCCTCAAGGTGCTCAAAACCACATTCAAGAAGTTTATTAACCCTTCAGGTGTTTCACAGGAATTTTTGGAATGTTTAAATAAAAATGAACATTTAACTTTATTTTCACAAAAAATTTACTTCAGCTCCAATTTGTTTTATTTTACCAAGGGTAACAGGAGAAAATGGACCCCAAAAGTTGTTGCACAATTTGTTCTGAGTACGCCGATACCCCGTATGTGGGGGTAAACCACTGTTTGGGCGCATGGCAGAGCTCGGAAGCGAAGGAGCGCCATTTGACTTTTCAATGCAAAATTGACAGGAATTGAGACGGGACTCCATGTTGCGTTTGGAGAGCCACTGATGTGCCTAAACATTGAAACCCCCCACAAGTGACACCATTTTGGAAAGTAGACCCCCTAAGGAACTTATCTAGATGTGTGGTGAGCACTTTGACCCACCAAGGGCTTCACAGAAGTTTATAATGCAGTGCCGTAAAAATAAAACAAACATTTTTTCCCACAAAAATTATTTTTTAGCCCCCAGTTTTGTATTTTCCCAAGGGTAACAGGAGAAATTGGACCCCAAAAGTTGTTGTCCAATTTGTCCTGAGTACGCTGATACCCCATATGTGGGGGGGAACCACTGTTTGGGCACACGGGAGAGCTCGGAAGGGAAGGAGCACTGTTTTAGTTTTTCAACGCAGAATTGGCTGGAATTGAGATTGGACGCCATGTCGCTTTTGGAGCGCCACTGATGTGCCTAAACATTGAAACCCCCCACAAGTGACACCATTTTGGAAAGTAAACCCCCTAAGGAACTCATCTGGATGTGTTGTGAGAGCTTTTAACCCCCAAGTGTTTCACTACAGTTTATAACGCAGAGCCGTGCAATAAAAAAATATTTTTTTTACCACAAAAATTATTTTTTAGCCCCCGGTTTTGTATTTTCCCAAGAGTAACAGGAGAAATTGGACCCCAAAAGTTGTTGTCCAATTTGTCCTGAGTACGCTGATACCCCATATGTTGGGGTAAACCCCTGTTTGGGCACACGGGAGAGCTCGGAAGGGAAGGAGCACTGTTTTATTTTTTCAACGCAGAATTGGCTGGAATTGAGATTGGACGCCATGTCGCGTTTGGAGAGCCCTGATGTGACTAAACAGTGGAAACCCCCAATTATAACTGAAACCCTAATCCAAACACACCCCTAACCCTAATCCCAATGGTAACCCAAACCACACCTCTAACCCAGACACACCCCTAACCCTAATCCCAACCCTATTCCCAACTGTAAATGTAATCCAAACCCTAACCCTAACTTTAGCCCCAACCCTAACTGTAGCCTTAACCCTAGCCCTAACCCTAGCCCTAACCCTAGCCCTAACCCTAGCCCTAACCCTAGCCCTAACCCTAGCCATAGCCCTTACCCTAGCCCGAACCCTAGCCCTAACCCTAGCACTAACCCTAGCCCTAACCCTAGCCCTAACCCTAACCCTAGCCCTAACCCTAACCCTAGCCCTAACCCTAATGGGAAAATGGAAATAAATACATTTTTTTTTTATTTTTAATTTTTCGCTAACTAAGGGGGTGATGAAGGGGGGTTTGATTTACTTTTATAGCGGGTTTTTTAGCGGATTTTTATGATTGGCAGCCGTCACACACTGAAAGACGCTTTTTATTGCAAGAAATATTTTTTGCGTTACCACATTTTGAGAGCTATAGTTTTTCCATATTTGAGTCCACAGAGTCATGTGAGGTCTTGTTTTTTGCGGGACGAGTTGACGTTTTTATTGGTAACATTTTCGGGCATGTAACATTTTTTGATCGCTTTTTATTCTGATTTTTGTGAGGCAGAATGACCAAAAACCAGCTATTCATGAATTTCTTTTGGGGGAGGCGTTTATACCGTTCCGCGTTTGGTAAAATTGATAAAGCAATTTTATTCTTTGGGTCAGTTCGATTACAGCGATACCTCATTTATATCATTTTTTTATGTTTTGGCGCTTTTATACGATAAAAATTATTTTATAGAAAAAATAATTATTTTTGCATCGCTTTATTCTGAGGACTATAACTTTTTTATTTTTTCGCTGATGATGCTGTATGGCTGCTCGTTTTTTGCGGGACAAGATGACGTTTTCAGCGGTACCATGGTTATTTATATCTGTTTTTTTGATCGCATGTTATTCCACTTTTTGTTTGGCGGTATGAGAATAAAACGTTGTTATTTGCCTCGTTTTTTAAAAATTTTTTTTACGGTGTTCACTGAAGGGGTTAACTAGTGATATAGTTTTATAGGTGGGGTCGTTACAGATGCGGCGATACTAAATATGTGTACTTTTATTGTTTTTTTTATTTAGATAAAGAAATGTATTTATAGGAACAATATTTTTTTTTTGGGGAATTTTTTGGGGAATTTTTAAAAAAATTTTTTTACACATTGGAATATTTTTTTTTTACACTATAACATTGCCCCGGGGGGGGGGGGGCATCATGTTATAGTGCAAAATCGCTGATCTGACACTTTGCTGTGCACGGTGTCAGATCAGCGATCTGACGTGCACTTCTCTGTTATGATACGGTGGTCTAGGAGCAACATGGAACGAGCTCTGAAGGACGTGGTA
Source organism: Ranitomeya imitator (assembly GCF_032444005.1). NCBI lineage: Eukaryota > Metazoa > Chordata > Amphibia > Anura > Dendrobatidae > Ranitomeya > Ranitomeya imitator. The sequence continues at coordinate 834,560,708 of NC_091283.1, forward strand.
ACTGTACTGACCGCAGTCCCTAAGCTCAACACAACACTAGAAGTAGCCGTGGAATGCTCCTAACTCTCTCTAGGCATCTCGTTACAGCCTAAGAGCTAACTACCCCTAAAGATAGAAGCAGGAAAGCTATCTTGCCTCAGAGAAAATCCCCAAAGGATAGATTAGCCCCCCACAAATAATGACTGTGAGTGGAGAGGGAAAAGACATACACGGAATGAAACCAGGATGAGCACAGGAGGCCAGTCTAAATAGATAGGACAGGATGGAATACTGTGCGGTCAGTATAAAACACTACAAAAATCCACGCAGAGTTTACAAAAAATCTCCACACCTGACTAAAGGTGTGGAGGGCAAATCTGCCTCCCAGAGCTTCCAGCAAGACAGAATTAATTCACACTGATAAGCTGGACAAACATAGAAAGCACAGAATGGATAAGTCCACAATCTATGGACAGAAAAGGGCAAGCAAAAACTTAGCTTAGCTGAACTGGTCAGGATAACAGGGAACTCCAAAGAGATGTGAATCCAACCAGGAACCATTTACAAGTGGCACTGGCTGAAGATAGAGCCAGACTTAAATAGCCGAGCAGAAGAGATGATAAGTGGAGGCAGCTGATGACAGCTAACTCCAAGGAGCAGCCATACCACTAGAAACCACAAGAGGGAGCCCAAGAGCAGAACTCACAAAAGTGCCACTTACAACCACCGGAGGGAGCCCAAGAGCGGAATTCACAACACTTCTCCTGGCTTCCCGACGCCTGCTCTGAGCAGGCTCTGTGAAGCCACCTCCCTGCAGGACCCGGATGCCGCGGCCATCTTGGATCCGGGCCTGCAAGGAGGAGGAGGAGGTAAGAGACCCTCGCAGCAATGCGATCGCTGTGGGGGTCTCAGGGAAGCCCGCCGGGAGCCCCCTCCCTGCGCGATGCTTCCCTTTACCGCCGGCACACCGCGATCATGTTTGATCGCGGTGTGCCGGGGGTTAATGTACCGGGGGCGGTCCGTGACCGCTCCTGGCACATAGTGCCAGATGTCAGCTGCGATAGGCCCCCCCGGCCGATCGCGCTTGGACGTACTATCCCGTCGGTGGTCATACGGGCCCACCCCACCTCGACGGGATAGTACGTTCAATGTCAGAAATGGGTTAAGATGGGCCACACACAAACCTTCACACTGTATAATTGCTTGCATACAGTTTGAAGGCTCCCACATAGCACTCCAAATATTATAATAGCCCCCACATAGTCCTTTATACAACATAATGCACCTCACAGTCCATACAGTATACTGCACCCCGTAGCCCGTACAGTTTACTGCACCCCATAGCTTGTACAGTATACTGCACCCCATAGCCCATACAGTATAATGCACCCCCATAGTTCATTCAGTATAATACACCCCATAGCTTGTACAGTATACTGCACCCCATAGCCCCTACAGTATAATGCACCCCCATAGTTCATTCAGTATAATACACCCCATAGCCTGTACAGTATACTGCACTCCATAGCCCGTACAGTATACTGCACCTGATAGCCCGTACAGTATACTGCACCCGATAGCCCATACAGTATACTGCACCCCATAGTCCATACAGTATACTGCACCCCATAGCTTGTACATTATACTGCACCCCATACTCCATACAGTATAATGCACTCCATAGCCTGTACAGTATACTGTACTCCATAGCCCATACAGTATACTGCACCCCATAGCTAGTACAGTATATTGCACCCCATAGTCCATATGGTATAATGCACCCCATAGTCCATACAGTGCAAAGCACCCCATAGCTTGTACAGTATATTGCACCCCATAGTCCATACAGTATATTGCACCCCATAGTCCATACAGTATAATGCACCCCATAGTCCATACAGTATAATGCAGCCCATAGCCCATACAGTATAATGCACCCCCATATTCCATTCAGTATAATACACCCCATAGTCCATACAGTATACTGCAACCCATAGTCCATACAGTATATTCACCCCATAGCTCTACAGTATAATGCACCCCATAGTCCTTATAGGATAATGTACATTATAATGTATCCCATAACCTATATATTATAATGCACCCCCACAGCCTATACAGTATAATGCCCCGCATAGCCAATACAGTGTAATGCCCCCATATCCCATACAGTATATTGCATAGTAGCATAGCTCTGGGTGGGCCCTGGGAGGCCGCACCCGCTGCCCCCCTTGGTAGCTACGATACCGGGCACATATATTTATGTAATTTTAGGAAATGAGCGCAACCTTCCTATGCTTTACAGTAAATGTGGTTGAAATTTGTACAGAAATTAAGAAATTCAGTGCCGAATCATGCAAGTTGTGGATGCAGTTGAAAAATTTGCAGTCATACAAGGAATTAGTGTTAAATGGAAAATGTTCCTATTAATTCACAATCATCTCCATGCTTATTGCTAGGAGGGAGGGTTCTAAATAGGAGTTGCAAATATCGCCCATTGTCATGGAAAGTATTAAAATCTCTGAAGCCACTAGTGGGGGGGGGGATTCACCCCCTCCTCTCACACACAAATGCAGGAGAAACAATAGCTGACAGTCTGAGTTTCCTAGAATTAGACTGGTACAATGGGCATAAAGAAGCAAGAAATTAGGTATAGCTGGAAAGTGACAATCTTAACTGACATCCATGCAGCTCCAGTTGGAAGTAGAAGACCCCGGCAGTGCCAAGGAAAGTAAATTATGAATATTGGGGCTTGTATAGATCCAGTAGTGATGGGACATACATTTTCAGCTTCAGGACGAATCGGTGAAGAAGATGCATGTTTTTTCATAACTGTAACCCCTGCCTATAAGCCACAAAACAACGGTGGGTAGACCACTAACAATAGCCATGTCATGTTTGGTCTCTAGGTAACGCTAAAATCCCAATAAGAAATATGGCTGTGATCTCAAACTTCTGTGATCATCAGGAGTGAAGATATCGCATAAGTTGTGAATTTAATAAAATCCTGAAGGGCTGAGTCCATCCCACAACCCGGCCCACGTGAAATCATCACATGGTTGGGGGTTTGTGGGTGTAACTTAGGTGCTGATAAAGGTGAAGACATATTATGATCTGTGTTCCTGTGGATAGATAAATATCAGTGTATGCCTGAATCCCATTCACTGAATGCCTCCAGTCGAAGTTCTCTCCTTCGCTAAACTGAATCATCTATGTAATCGGTGTAGTAAGTTCTTTTGTTAATCTTGTTTTATTTTATGTAATTGTATACGCTGTATTGTTTTGTTCACTTTGTACAATCTTTTGTATATTTTTAATAAACACTGCCTATCGTTTTGGATTAAATATAAAACGTACCGTAATAGTTCTGTTCCTTTTGTTCTATAATCCGCACCCTGAAGCCATACGCTACCAGAACCAGGCCTCCAGTCAGCCTGTATAAAACACGACTGGTGGTGGCAGCGAGTAGTCTTGAGTTATCGTAGAGTTCACAGTAACTGTATCTGAGGTATATACACATATTCCATGAGTTGGAATTGGAGGTGTATATACCATACTCACTGATAGTTTCCCGATAACCGGCATATTAGTGGAAACAGCACATGGCCTTCTCCATTGATCATCGGTCAGTCACGTAATTGTCAAGATGATAGGGAGGCAGAGGAGAGCTGTTCACTCCAAAGATAACAGCGGGTGGGATCGGAGATACAACCCCCTCGGTAGCAATCTTTGACACCCATGTTCGGCAGGTTAGGCTCTATTTATTAGAATTAGTATCTTTGCCAATAGTTGGCTCATAATCTCATATCGTAGTGTGTATACAGCACCTGTGTAGAGCTATGTTTCTCTATGGTATGATTTTCAACCTTTATGCTGCTTCTTGTTAGCCTACATTCTGCAGTGGGCAGCCGACTGTCAATCAGCATGCCATCGGCATTCACGCCCCGTCAACAGAGCAGAGCGGAAGAGAAGCCGCTGTTCTGTCAACACGACATCAGCGGAAATTGCTGGATTCCAACTGGGAGCGTTCTGTGAAACCCCCTGATATATGGCGGTCAGACGGAAAATGTAAGGACTCTTCTTTTTGCCACTTTTTGGTGATTGTGAGCGATGCACAAGTTAATATGTAACAACGGGAGCGATCCTGCCGCACACTACAAATGAACGCCGCTATCGCAGTGTGAACGGAGCCCTACTTATAGGAAGCTTCGGCTGTCTAATGGTTCACAGACGTTGCAGTCCTTTATCCCTAACGGCACCAGCTCTGCCACATGTCTCCCTAATACTTCAAGGACATGGAAACTTTTGCAACAAACAGCTTTTACTGTCCCGATGCTTCTAAAAAAAACAAAACAACAACTTTGCTTATAGTCAATATATGTTACCGTTTATTGTCTACAGCTCCACGGCGCTCCAATGTGTCAGCTACAAAAATATCCCTCTATTCACCAAATCATTGCTACGTATAGCACAAGAAAAAAAAAAAGTTTTTAAAAATAATCTGAAGTTCAACTTAACTCACTTTTGCACCATTAAAATAAAATAATTTAAAAAAGTCAGTTCAGGGTGCAAAAATAAACCCTCACACATCCCAAATCCCGAAAAATGAAAACATTATGGGGCTTTGAAAACGGTGACAACAGCAAAATGTATTTATGTATTTATTTATTTTTTACAAATTTCCGAGTTTTTTTTCACCACTTAAAGGGTCTTCTACTCTTGTCTCCAGATTTTTATGCTATTTTTGCAAAAAAAAATTATGGAAAAAGAATAAGGATTTTGGGATAGCGTTTTTAGACACTTTAGCGTTTTTACAATATGTTTAGACACTTTTATATCATGAAAAGAGTATAAATAAGCACTGTAAAAATGCAGTGAAATGGGCAAGGAAAACAAAACAGTGGTGAACGGTGGCCATAATCCCGGCTGTTGTACTTGTCTGAAACAAAAAAACAAACAAACAGATTCTTAATTACTATGATTGTTGCGATCTCCAGTCGTAGAATAAAAAAAAAAGTGAAAATTTAAAAAACGGCGTCATGCTGAAAACTGAGTATTGATTTTTGGCATAATTGGAGGTCGGTCAAAATAAATAAAAATAAAAAAAAAAAAAAAGAAAAGATTTTAACTCAATTGAGCAATTGTTATTTTGTGTTTCTGCACCAACACAACTGTCTCGGGTTTACAGCAACAGACAACAGCCAAAAGACCATGGCGTCCGATTCCAAAATACTCCTGCACTGATTAGAAGCATTTCACCATCATATTAAACCAGAGGTGTAGTTAGGGTTCTGGTTCAGGTGGGGGGAATGCGAATCTTCTGAGTGGGGCCCTAACAAGGTAACGTTGATTACAACTGGGTGACGCACCCTAAGGCCGGTTTCACACGTCAGTGGCTCCGGTACGTGAGATGTCAGTTTCCTCACGTACCGGAGACACTGACACACGTAGACACATTAAAATCAATGCATCTGTGCAGATGTCATTGATTTTTTTGCGGACCGTGTCTCTGTGTGCCAAACACGGAGACATGTCAGTGTTCGTGGGAGCGCACGGATTACACGGACCAATTAAAGTCAATGGGTCGGTGTAAAACACGTACCGCACACGGACGTTGTCCGTGTGCAGTCCGTGTGCCGTGCAGGAGACAGCGCTACTGTAAGCGCTGTCCCCCCACTGGTGCTGAAGCCGCCATTTATATCTTCCCTGCAGCAGCGTTTGCTGTAGAGAAGATATGAAAAATCCTTTTTTTTTTAAGTTTCTCGTGTTTAAAATAAAGCTCCAAGTCCCCACTTCCCTCCCACCCCCTGTGCGCCCCCCGCTGTTCTTAAAATACTCACCCGGCTCGCTCCCTCGCTGGCGCTGCTTCCTGTCCTGGCCGCACCTTGTACTGTATGAGCGGTCACGTGGGGCCGCCGATTACAGTCATGAATATGCGGCTCCACCTCCCATAGGGGTGGAGCCGCATATTCATTACTGTAAATGAGCGGCCCCACGTGACTGCATACAGTAGAAGGTGTGGCCAAGAGAGGAAGCAGCGACAGCCAGCGAGGGAAACGGGTGAGTATTTTAAGAACAGCGGGGGGGAGTTGGGCGCACAGGGGATGGGAGGGGGGTGGGGACATGGAGCTTTATTTTAAACACAAGAAACTTAAAAAGGAATATTCATATCTTCTCTACAGCAAACGCTGCTGCAGGGAAGATATCAATGGCGGCTTCAGCACCAGATGCTGGTGCGTGTGGTACCCAGCACGGTGCGTGTGGTACCCAGTGGGCACACGGGCGGCACACGTGTGCTGCACGTGTGCCACACTGATGTGCCACAGAAACGCACGGGCACACGAACATGGATAATTCCGGTACTGATTTTTCCGATACTGGAATTATCTGGACGTGTGAGACTGCCCTAATAGTGGAGGAGAACCTCAGCAGATGACCGCGATGTCACTGAAGATAATCTCTATATAAAGACCAACATGGATATTACCGCCATATGGTCAGTGGTAAATACCAGTCCTACAGAACATATAGTAACATAGTAACATAGTAACATAGTTAGTAAGGCCGAAAAAAGACATTTGTCCATCCAGTTCAGCCTATATTCCATCATAATAAATACCCAGATCTACGTCCTTCTACAGAACCTAATAATTGTATGATACAATATTGTTCTGCTCCAGGAAGACATCCAGGCCTCTCTTGAACCCCTCGACTGAGTTCGCCATCACCACCTCCTCAGGCAAGCAATTCCAGATTCTCACTGCCCTAACAGTAAAGAATCCTCTTCTATGTTGGTGGAAAAACCTTCTCTCCTCCAGACGCAAAGAATGCCCCCTTGTGCCCGTCACCTTCCTTGGTATAAACAGATCCTCAGCGAGATATTTGTATTGTCCCCTTATATACTTATACATGGTTATTAGATCGCCCCTCAGTCGTCTTTTTTCTAGACTAAATAATCCTAATTTCGCTAATCTATCTGGGTATTGTAGTTCTCCCATCCCCTTTATTAATTTTGTTGCCCTCCTTTGTACTCTCTCTAGTTCCATTATATCCTTCCTGAGCACCGGTGCCCAAAACTGGACACAGTACTCCATGTGCGGTCTAACTAGGGATTTGTACAGAGGCAGTATAATGCTCTCATCATGTGTATCCAGACCTCTTTTAATGCACCCCATGATCCTGTTTGCCTTGGCAGCTGCTGCCTGGCACTGGCTGCTCCAGGTAAGTTTATCATTAACTAGGATCCCCAAGTCCTTCTCCCTGTCAGATTTACCCAGTGGTTTCCCGTTCAGTGTGTAATGGTGATATTGATTCCCTCTTCCCATGTGTATAACCTTACATTTATCATTGTTAAACCTCATCTGCCACCTTTCAGCCCAAGTTTCCAACTTATCCAGATCCATCTGTAGCAGAATACTATCTTCTCTTGTATTAACTGCTTTACATAGTTTTGTATCATCTGCAAATATCGATATTTTACTGTGTAAACCTTCTACCAGATCATTAATGAATATGTTGAAGAGAACAGGTCCCAATACTGACCCCTGCGGTACCCCACTGGTCACAGCGACCCAGTTAGAGACTATACCATTTATAACCACCCTCTGCTTTCTATCACTAAGCCAGTTACTAACCCATTTACACACATTTTCCCCCAGACCAAGCATTCTCATTTTGTGTACCAACCTCTTGTGCGGCACGGTATCAAACGCTTTGGAAAAATCGAGATATACCACGTCCAATGACTCACCGTGGTCCAGTCTATAGCTTACCTCTTCATAAAAACTGATTAGATTGGTTTGACAGGAGCGATTTCTCATAAACCCATGCTGATATGGAGTTAAACAGTTATTCTCATTGAGATAATCCAGAATAACATCCCTCAGAAACCCTTCAAATATTTTACCAACAATAGAGGTTAGACTTACTGGCCTATAATTTCCAGGTTCACTTTTAGAGCCCTTTTTGAATATTGGCACCACATTTGCTATGCGCCAGTCCTGCGGAACAGACCCTGTCGCTATAGAGTCACTAAAAATAAGAAATAATGGTTTATCTATTACATTACTTAGTTCTCTTAGTACTCGTGGGTGTATGCCATCCGGACCCGGAGATTTATCTATTTTAATCTTATTTAGCCGGTTTCGCACCGCTTCTTGGGTTAGATTGGTGACCCTTAATATAGGGTTTTCATTGTTTCTTGGGATTTCACCTAGCATTTCATTTTCCACCGTGAATACCGTGGAGAAGAAGGTGTTTAATATGTTAGCTTTTTCCTCGTCATCTACAACCATTCTTTCCTCACTATTTTTTAAGGGGCCTACATTTTCAGTTTTTATTCTTTTACTATTGATATAGTTGAAGAACAGTTTGGGATTAGTTTTACTCTCCTTAGCAATGTGCTTCTCTGTTTCCTTTTTGGCAGCTTTAATTAGTTTTTTAGATAAAGTATTTTTCTCCCTATAGTTTTTTAGAGCTTCAATGGTGCCATCCTGCTTTAGTAGTGCAAATGCTTTCTTTTTACTGTTAATTGCCTGTCTTACTTCTTTGTTTAGCCACATTGGGTTTTTCCTATTTCTAGTCCTTTTATTCCCACAAGGTATAAACCGCTTACACTGCCTATTTAGGATGTTCTTAAACATTTCCCATTTATTATCTGTATTCTCATTTCTGAGGATATTGTCCCAGTTTACCAGATTAAGGGCATCTCTAAGCTGTTCAAACTTTGCCTTCCTAAAGTTCAATGTTTTTGTGACTCCCTGACAAGTCCCCCTAGTGAAAGACAGGTGAAACTGCACAATATTGTGGTCGCTATTTCCTAAATGCCCAACCACCTGCAGATTTGTTATTCTGTCAGGTCTATTAGATAGTATTAGGTCTAAAAGTGCTGCTCCTCTGGTTGGATTCTGCACCAATTGTGAAAGATAATTTTTCTTGGTTATTAGCAGAAACCTGTTGCCTTTATGGGTTTCACAGGTTTCTGTTTCCCAGTTAATATCCGGGTAGTTAAAGTCCCCCATAACCAGGACCTCATTATGGGTTGCAGCTTCATCTATCTGCTTTAGAAGTAGACTTTCCATGCTTTCTGTTATATTTGGGGGTTTGTAACAGACCCCAATGAGAATTTTGTTACCATTTTTCCCTCCATGAATTTCAACCCATATGGACTCGACATCCTCATTCCCTTCGCTAATATCCTCCCTTAAAGTGGACTTTAGACAAGACTTTACATAGAGACAAACCCCTCCTCCTCTCCGATTTTTACGATCCTTTCTAAACAGACTGTAACCCTGTAAGTTAACTGCCCAGTCATAGCTTTCATCTAACCATGTCTCGGTTATTCCCACTATGTCAAAGTTACCTGTAGATATTTCTGCTTCTAGTTCTTCCATCTTGTTTGTCAGGCTTCTGGCGTTTGCGAGCATGCAGTTTAGAGGATTTTGTTTTGTTCCAATCTCCTCACTGTGAATTGTTTTAGAAATGTTCTTACCTCCCTTCTGAGTATGTTTTCCTGGGTCGTCTTTGTTCGAGTCTAATGTTTTTCTTCCCGTCCCCTCTTCTTCTAGTTTAACGCCCTCCTGATGAGTGTAGCGAGTCTTCTGGCGAATGTGTGTTTCCCAGGTTTGTTGAGGTGTAGTCCGTCTCTGGCGAGGAGTCCATCATACCAGTAATTCACACCGTGGTCCAGGAATCCAAATCCTTGTTGTCTGCACCATCGTCTTAGCCAGTTGTTTGCATCAAGGATCCTGTTCCATCTCCTGGTGCCATGCCCGTCTACTGGAAGGATAGAAGAAAAAACTACCTGTGCATCCAGTTCCTTTAATTTCTTCCCCAACTCTTCAAAGTCCTTGCAGATTGTCGGTAGGTCCTTCCTTGCCGTGTCATTGGTGCCAACATGTATCAGAAGAAATGGGTGGACGTCCTTGGAGCTGAAGAGCTTTGGTATCCTATCGGTCACATCCTTGATCATCGCACCTGGAAGGCAGCATACTTCTCTTGCAGTTATGTCCGGTCTGCAGATGGCTGCTTCGGTGCCTCTCAGTAGTGAGTCTCCCACCACCACCACTCTTCGTTGCTTCTTGGCTGTACTTTTTGCTGTCACTTGTTGCTGTGTGCCCTTTTCTTTTTTGCTTGCTGGTATTGCTTCATTCTTAGGTGTGCCATCTTCATCCTCTACAAAGATTTGATATCGGTTCTTCAGTTGTGTGGTTGGTGATTTCTCCATGGTCTTCTTGCTTCTTTTGGTCACATGCTTCCACTCTGCTTTTGGAGGTTCTCTGACACTTTTTGCACCTTCTGTGACCAGTAGAGATGCTTCTGTTCTGTCTAGAAAGTCTTCATTCTCTTTGATGAGTTTCAAAGTTGCTATTCTTTCTTCCAGACCCCGCACCTTTTCTTCTAAAAGGGCCACTAGTCTACACTTCTGACAGGTGAAATTGGATTCTTCTTCTGGTCGATCTGTGAACATGTAGCACATGCTGCAGCTCACCATGTAGGTTGTCACATCTGCCATGTTGCTCCTAGATCCTGCTGACTTGCTGTGTGTTTTCCTTCTTGTGTAATCTACTCAGCCAAGCTCTCTTGCAATAATGTCCTACAGGCAAAAATTCGGTTTGGTGATGCTTTCGAAGCAGCTGGTCCCGGCTGTACCCAACGATCTTCTAGCTTAGGGAGACTTCGCTTCTCCCAGAAGGCACCTGGAATATGCAAATTAGCCTCCTGAAGCTTGAATCCCTGGTTTGGTGATGCTTTCGAAGCAGCTGGTCCCGGCTGTACCCAACGATCTTCTAGCTTAGGGAGACTTCGCTTCTCCCAGAAGGCACCTGGAATATGCAAATTAGCCTCCTGAAGCTTGAATCCCTGGTTTGGTGATGCTTTCGAAGCAGCTGGTCCCGGCTGTACCCAACGATCTTCTAGCTTAGGGAGACTTCGCTTCTCCCAGAAGGCACCTGGAATATGCAAATTAGCCTCCTGAAGCTTGAATCCCTGGTTTGGTGATGCTTTCGAAGCAGCTGGTCCCGGCTGTACCCAACGATCTTCTAGCTTAGGGAGACTTCGCTTCTCCCAGAAGGCACCTGGAATATGCAAATTAGCCTCCTGAAGCTTGAATCCCTGGTTTGGTGATGCTTTCGAAGCAGCTGGTCCCGGCTGTACCCAACGATCTTCTAGCTTAGGGAGACTTCGCTTCTCCCAGAAGGCACCTGGAATATGCAAATTAGCCTCCTGAAGCTTGAATCCCTGGTTATATAGTGGGTACGGAAAGTATTCAGACCCCTTTACATTTTTCACTCTTTGTTTCATTGCAGCCATTTGGTAAATTCAATAAAGTTCATTTTTCTCTCATTAATGTTCACTCTGCCCCCCATCTTAACTGAAATAAAAACAGAAATGTAGAAATTTTTGCAAATTTATTAAAAAAGAGAAATGGAAATATCACATGGTCATAAGTCTTCAGCCCCTTTGCTCAGTATTGAGTAGAACCTTTTGAGCTCGTACAGCCATGAGTCTTCTTGGGAATGATGCCACAAGTGTTTCACCCCTGGATTTGGGGATCCTCGGCCATTCTTCCTTGCAGATCCTCTCCAGTTCCGTCAGGTTGGATGGTGAACGTTGGTGGGCGCCATTTTCAGGTCTCTCCAGAGATGCTCCATTGGGTTTAGGTCAGGACTCTGGCTGGGCCAGTCAGGAATGGTCACAGAGTTGTTCTGAAGCCGCTCCGTTGTTATTTTAGCTGTGTGCTTAGCCTGTTGAAAGGTGAACCTTCGGCCAAGTCTGAGGTCCAGAGCACTCAGGAAGAGGTTTTCATCCAGGATATCTCTGTACTTGGCCGCATTCATGTTTCCTTCAATGACAACCAGTCGTCCTGTCCCTGCAGCTGAATAACACCCCATAGCATGATGCTGCCTCCACCATGTTTCACTGTTGGGATTGTATTGGGCAGGTGATGAGCAGTGCCTGGTTTTCTCCCCACATACCGCTTAGAATTATCACCTAAAAGGTCTATCTTCTCTCATCAGACCAGAGAATCTTATTTCTCATAGTCTGGAAGTCCTTCAAGTGTTTTTTTTTTTTTAGCAAACTCTATGCGGCTTTCATATGTCTTGCACTGAGGAGAGGCTTCCGTCGGGCCACTCTGCCATAAAGGCCTGACTGGTGGAGGCTGCAGTGATAGGTGACTTTGTGGAACTTTCTCCCAACTCCCTCCTGCATCTCTGGAGCTCAGCCACAGTGATCTTGGGGTTCTTCTTTACCTCTCTCACCAAGGCTCTTCTCCCACGATTGTTGTTTGGCTGGATGGCCAGGTCTAGGAAGACTTCTGGTGGTCTCAAACTTCCTCCATTTAAGGATCATGGAGGCCACTGTGCTCTTAGGAACCTTGAGTACCTCAGAAATTCTGTTGTAGCCTTGGCCAGATCTGTGTCTTGCCACAATTCTGTCTCTGAGCTCCTTGACCAGTTCCTTTGACCTCATGATTCTCATTTGGTCTGACATACGCTGTGAGCTGTGAGCTCTTATATAGACAGGTGTGCGCCGCTCCAAATCAAGTCCTATCAGTTTAATTACACACAGCTGGACTCCAATGAAGGAGAAGATCCATCTCAAGGAGGATCACAAGGAAATGGACAGCATGGGACTTACATATGAGTGTCTGAGCAAAAGGGTCTGAAGACTTATGACCATTTGATAGTTCAGTTTTTCTTTTTTAATAAATTTGAAAAAATTTCTACATTTCTGCTTTTTTCCCATCAATATGGGGTGCAGAGTGTACATTAACCCCTTTCCGACATCAGGCGTACATTTATGCCGATGTCGGACTCCCTCCCTTTGATGTGGGCTCCAGCGGTGAGCCCACATCTTTCCCTGCACATGCCAGCTGTTATGAACAGCTGACATGTGCCTGCAATAGCCGTGGGTGGAATCGCGATCCACCAGCGCCTATAAACTAGTTAAATGTAGCTGTCAAACTCTGACAGCGGCATTTAACAAGCGTTTCCGGCAATCATAACGGAAATACTCACACCGGTGACCCGGTGGTAGCATGACAACCGGAGGTCTAGAGACCTCTATGGTTGTCAGTGCCGGCTTGCTGTGAGTGCCACCCTGTGGTCAGGGCTCATAGCAGTCTGCTGTATAGAGGCGATCTGAGCATCGCCTCTATGTAGCAGAGCCGATCGAGTTGTGGCAGCTTCTAGTCTTTCATGGAGGATATTGAAGCATGGCAAAAGTAAGTTCAAATGACCCCTCTTTTGTCCCATTCAAAATAAAAAAAATAAAACAATAAAAATAAAATCAAACCTGCACATATTTGGTATCGCCGCGTTCAGAATCGCCCGATCTATTAATGAAAAAAGGATTAACCTGATCTCTAAACGGCGTAGCGAGAAAAAAAGTCAAAAACAGAATTTTGGTTTTTTTTGGTCGCATTAAAATTAAATAATGGGTGAGCAAAAGATCGTATCTACACCAAAATGGTATCATTAAAAACATCAGCTCGGCATGCAAAAAATAAGCCTTCACCCAACCCGAGATCACGAAAAAGGGAGACGCTACAGGTTCTGGACAATGGCACAATTTTTTTTTTAAAACACAGTTTGGAATTTTTTTTCACCACTCATAAAAAAGAACCTAGACATGTTTGGTGTCAATGAATTCCGTAATGACGTGGAGAATCACAATGGCAGGTCATTTGTAACAGTTAGTGAGCGTAGTAAAAAAGCCAAACAAAAAACAAGTGTGGGATTGCACTTTTTTTGCAATTTCACCGCACTTGGAATTTTTTTTCCTGTTTTCTAGTACACGACATGGTAAAGCCAATGGTGTCATTAAAAATTACAACTCGTCCCGCAAAAAAAAAGCCCTCACATGGACATATTGACGGAAATATAAAAAAATATGGCTCTGGGAAGGAGGGGAGCGAAAAACGAAAATGCAAAACCGAAAAAGCTCTGGAGGTTAAAGGGTTAATATGAAGAAAAGAACTTTTTTGAATTTACCAAATGGCTTCACTCTGCCTGCTCTCTAAATTTTGCGATTTCACCAATCACAGCATTTAGGGGGACAGCGGGGAGCGATGCAAAGCAGCAGGGCGTAATCCACTCATTTTTAGGTGATCCTTCTGAAAAAGATGGCTCAAAGACATAACACCCCCTTAAGTGGCCTAATTAAAGGTAGAAAACAGAACAGAGAATAAAATAAAATATATTACGATGGATCAGAAATTTGACTTAATAAAAATCAGCCACTACGAAGGGATCATTAGTGGAAATTCTTTTTTTTTTTTTTTTTCAGAATATACTGATTATTATAGATGAATGGAGAAACTTCAGGGTCGGAATTTGACAGTACTCAGTCTCACACGTAATTTCATGGTACGTTGCTATTGCTCATCGTTGTCTGCCAGTAACACACATTGGGCATCACCAAAAAGGCACGTTCTCTATGTCGTCTTATCCTTTTCTATAATCTGTTCACTTAACCACAAAAGGAAATTACACCAAAGGAAATGCATAACACACTTTTCACAATGATAATAGTTTAGTTATGTATGTGACTGCGATTATCAAGTACCAAATGACTTAACCAGAATAATATAGTTTCTAAAAAAATAGAATAATGCAGCCTAAGGACAAGTTTATAAATTCTATAATACTGCCACTATGTACAAGAATATAACTACTATAATACTGCTCCCTATGTAATAATAATAATCTTTATTTTTATATAGCGCTAACATATTCCGCAGCGCTTTACAGTTTTTCACACATTATCATCGCTGTCCCCGATGGGGCTCACAATCTAGAATCACTATCAGTATGTCTTTGGAATGTACAAGAATATAACTACTATAATACTGCCCCTATGTACAAGAATATAACTACTATAATACTGCCCCTATGTACAAAAATATAACTACTATAATACTGCCACTATGTACAAGAATATAACTACTATAATACTGCTCCTATGTACAAGAATATAACTACTATAATACTGCCCCTATGTACAAGATTATAACTACTATAATACTGCTCCTATATACAAGAATATAACTACTATAATACTGCCACTATGCACAAGAATATAACTACTATAATACTGCTCCTATGTACAAGAATATAACTACTATAATACTGCTCCTATGTCCAAGAATATAACTACTATAATACTGCTCCTATGTACAGGAATATAACTACTATAATACTGCTCCTATGTACAAGAATATAACTACGATAATACTGCCCCTATGTACAGGAATATAACTATTATAATACTGCTCCTAAGTACAAGAATATAACTACTATAATACTGCCCCTATGTACAAGAATATAACTCCTATAATATTGCCCCTATGTACAGGAATATAACTACTATAATACTGCTCCTATGTACAAGAATATAACTACTATAATACTGCTCCTATGTACAAGAATATAACTACTATAATACTGCTCCCTATGTACAAGAATATAACTACGATAATACTGCCCCTATATACAGGAATATAACTATAATAATACTGCTCCTAAGTACAAGAATATAACTACTATAATACTGCTACTATGCACAAGAATATAACTACTATAATACTGCTCCTATGTACAAGAATATAACTACTATAATACTGCTCCTATGTCCAAGAATATAACTACTATAATACTGCTCCTATGTACAAGAATATAACTGCTATAATACTGCTCCTATGTACAGGAATATAACTACTATAATACTGCTCCCATGTACAAGAATATAACTACGATAATACTGCCCCTATGTACAGGAATATAACTATAATAATACTGCTCCTAAGTACAAGAATATAACTACTATAATACTGCTCCTATGTACAGGAATATAACTACTATAATACTGCCCCTATGTACAAGAATATAACTACTATAATACTGCCCCTATGTAAAAGAATATAACTATTATAATACTGCTCCTATACACAAGAGTATAACTACTATAATACTGCTCCCATGTACAAGAATATAACTACGATAATACTGCCCCTATATACAGGAATATAACTATAATAATACTGCTCCTAAGTACAAGAATATAACTACTATAATACTGCTCCTATGTACAAGAATATAACTACTATAATACTGCTCCTATGTACAAGAATATAACTACTATAATACTGCCCCTATGTACAAGAATATAGCTACTATAATACTGCTCCTATGTACAGGAATATAACTACTATAATACTGCCCCTATGTACAGGAATATAACTACTATAATACTGCTCCTATGTACAAGAATATAACTACTATAATACTGCTCCTATGTACAAGAATATAACAACTATAATACTGCTCCTATGTACAAGAATATAACTACTATAATACTGCCCCCTATGTACAAGAATATAACTACTATAATACTGCTCCTATGTACAAGAATATAACTACTATAATACTGCTCCTATGTACATGAATATAACTACTATAATACTGCCCCTATGTACAAGAATATAACTACTATAATACTGCTCCTATGTACAAGAATATAACTACTATAATACTGCCCCCTATGTACAAGAATATAACTCCTATAATATTGCCCCTATGTACAGGAATATAACTACTATAATACTGCTCCTATGTACAAGAATATAACTACTATAATACTGCTCCTATGTACAAGAATATAACTACTATAATACTATCCCTATGTATAAGAATATAACTACTATAATACTGCTCCTATGTACAAGAATATAACTACTATAATACTGCTCCTATGTACAGGAATATAACTACTATAATACTGCGCCTATGTACAAGAATATAACAACTATAATACTGCTCCTATGTACAAGATTATAACTGCTATAATACTGCTCCTATGTACAAGATTATAACTACTATAATACTGCCCCAATGTATGTGAATATAACAACTATATTCTACATTTATTTTTCCGGTAGAAGCCAGCAGTGAAACGCGCGTCGGGGTGTGGGAAGTCCACTCAGTTACAATTTCAGGTATATTATAATGTGATAAGTTGTCCTCGCTTATATATCTTCCCCCACTGTTGAGTTTAAGCCATTGGCTGTGACGATTTCTCTACCTTTATATATATATATATATATATATATATATATTATATATATATATTGGCAGTGGTAGTTTCATGATGTGATTTGATTGTTGGTGACTGATATAGGGGGTCTCGCATTGGATACTGTGACTAGCTGCATGTCTTTTGCACGAGATTTATTACTTGATTTATCCATCCCCCAATGTTTGAATTATACTTAGTCATTTTATTTTTTTCCTCCTGCTATTTTTTGATTTAGCCCAATTTGTAGCTATTTACTTCTTCAATAATTGAATATATTTATTCATTATTTTTGTGGCTCTCCCCTGTGTTTTTGTATTATTTTTTAATAATATAATTATTAATAAAGTTTCATCAATTTTTGTTATGGATCTCTTCAGTATTTACGGTATTATTAGGTAACAGAATGTGTTGTTATCTTTGATTTGCCATTACTTTGATTTCGTGGACACCCTTGTGCCAATTTATTTTTCATTGCTGATCAGATATGTTGGCAAGTAAGGAAATGTAAATCAGGTCGGCACATAACGTGTATTATTACAGCTTTCTATCGGGTTATGTTCATCCTGCTGATACTTCCTTGAAGGGTAAGAAGAGGGTGTAGCGGCCTTTCGCGGACTACTGATGGGCAGGGCACTGTAACAAGTCACGAAGAGCCAAGAACCTGATGAATGACCGTCACTTGGTTCTCGCCATCTGATTTCATGGCAGGTACAGGGACGAGGAGAAGTATGGTGGGGTTCAGCTGTCACCTTCTAGACCACCAGGGATAATAGTTAGAACTTTTAGACCTCCGGAATTATTAATATTATCCAGTAAAACATCAAAGATTAGTAGAATTTGGACCAGCTGGCCACTAGATAAGATTTGGCTATGGCAACATTGACTCATATCGGATGGAATAAAGCCAAAGTGCTACATTTCCAGAGGTGGAACCAAAACCCTTGTATCACCGAGAAAGGGAACGTGTTCATTTAAGAGTGGAACCGCAAGGAACGAGTTAGTAAATGGATGGTTGACCAAGGGTTTTGCTCTAGATATTTGATAGATACGTTCAGGGCAACATTTGTTCTGTTCTTTGGGAAAATAGTAGAAGACACTTTGTAAAACCTCCGTCAACTACGGCCCAAAACTACAGGAACAACTGGCTGCTGTGAATAATCCTATGCCTTTTTTTTAGGACCACCTATGAGTTCTTGCAGAACTTAGGGAAGGTCTAAGCATGATTATTCTCCTGGGCTTTTTCAACATGTTTTTTTTCATACCACCTCAATGGTGGCCTTATCCAACCCTTGAAGAATCTCCTTTTTGCAATTTTGATCTGATGGTCAAGATCTAGAATATCTCTTTGTACTTCGTCCTATCAGGTCACCTTGTGTCCTTGCAAGTTATATGGTGGAAAGCTTCTTTTGGGGATGCAGAAAAAGTCCATGTTTATCAGTTCGAAACAAAAATTAGCCCAAATTGGATCTCCAATGAAGTATTGGTTGCCGGTAGGGTCAGGTCCTGATGACTGATGGAGCCGGTAGACCTCGTGTCTCCATGAGGCCAGTTTCTACCCCGACCTCGGAGTGACAAGTCGAGTCCATGTTTATTAAGCAATCTTATCAGTTAAAAAAAATACGTAAGGATGGTAAAAAAAAGGCTAAAACTATGGACCTTCCAATATGGACTTTCAGTAAACAGCCGGTTAAAAGTTGTGTTCTTAAGGCCGCTTCCTTCTCCTTGTCCTCACGTATTCCCGGGAAGGTTTGCCACCTGAATGTTTGCACACTTCAGGTAACAATAACTCAATCTTATCGTTTGTTCTTAGCTATCAATGACGCCCTGAGCGCAGAATCAAAACCCATGAAGCAAAGCGAAAACCCGGTAACATAGCACAAAACCTTCTCTGATTTGTGACAACATTGTCATTGAATTAACTTCACGGATCAAGTAGAGTCAGGGAGCCGGGATTAAAGGGAATCTGTCAGCGTTTTTTTGCTGTTTAATCTGAGAGCAGCATAACGTAGGGGCAGAGACCTTGATTCCAACAATGTGCCATTTAATGGGCTGCGTGCTGTTGTTTCAATACAATCAGTTTTTTATCAGCAGGAGATTATCACTACAGGACTAGGTGTTACGTACCTCCTCGTCAACTGCTCTGTGGAACCCCGCCCCTACCACTGACTGACTATGCACAGTGTGCACAAAAAGCAGCCAATCAGTGGTGTCGGTGGGGTTATGCAGCGCTCAACATTCTGAGCTCTGCTATATCTGCAGCAGCAAAAAACTGACAGCAAGCAGGCCAGCAAGTGACATATCACTGGAATCAGGGTCTCAGCCTCTATTTAATACTGCTCTCAGATCACATAGGAAAAACCTGATAACAGATTACCTTAAAAATAAACTTGTCAGGTTAAATATTAGCAGGTCGCATGTCCAGTGGGCGACTCTGCAAAGAGTGAGTGGTTGAGTGAGTCCGCCTACTGGACTCCTAAAAGTAAAAACTGCTAGAATTTTCATGAATTAATTGCAACTAATATTAAATATTTTCCCAATAATTAGTTTATAAATCTGGTCGTTTGATGTTAGTAATGAACTCACTTCAGCAGCCAATTATGGGCTCAGTGATAGTAATTTACTCCGCTATACCACTGAAAGAAAAGTAGGGCAGATTGTCAATGGTCATATCTGAGCCTTACTGTGTGTATTGAAAAAGGTGCTCGATTTCCGGACACAGCGCCACCCTTTCCTACTGGCTGCATCAGGTATTGCAGTTTGGCCTCAATCTCTTGAAAAGCCTGAAAATTGGATTTGAGGGCAGGAAAATTTTGTAAAGTTTTGTAAAATCCCAGTTTTAATTTTCTTTTTATTTTTCCATAAAGGGGCAGATTCTTCTTATTGAGATCTTGCTGGTAATGAGTCTTTAAGACAATGGTCCCTTGGAAAACTATGCAAATTAGCTCTGCTCCGGAAAGAAAAACTTTCTTTTTCTTACACCATATAGGTGGATAGTCTGAAAGTTTATGTGACATATCAGCGATACACCAAGATAGACGAGTGTGTACCTGCCATAGAGGCGGCATTAGAGACCCTTCCCCATTGTCTGAGCCTTAAAATTCTTTTGGTTCCTACTGTGGCTCATTTCAAGACGTTTTCCACCTTTAATGTCGCCCATAATCTGTATAAATCCATCGAGAAACCAACTGAAATTATTTTGAGGAGGAAAATAAAAATAATAAAATTAAAATAATGTGGTTGCTTAAGTTTTAGCACCCTCTTATAATGGAGATGTAGGAGCGTTCAGAATCAGTCAATTATGTTTACACTCAAGTAACATAGTAGTCAGTGCACCGCCGCCATCATTTTCAAAAATTGTGATTAACCCCATGGATAGTGTCACTGTTCTTACAGATTTTCCTAATATTTTCTAAGTTGCATTAAACAAAAGCCATGGTCCGCAAACAGCTGACAACACAGCAAAGGGATGTCATTGTTGAAAGCTATCAGTCAGGAGAACGGCACAGAAACATTTCCAATGAATAAGATCTACTATGGACACTGAAGATGTCGTTAAGAAGAAGCTTACATTTTTCACAATTGTGACATTACTGAACATCCCTCAAAACTTGATAAAAAAATTGGTGTGGGAGGCTGCCAAGAGGCGGATAACAACATTAAAGGAGCTGCAGTAATTTTAGGCAGGTGCTGGCTGTATCCAGCATGTTTCAACAATCTCCCATATTCTCCACATGCCCAGTCTGTAGGGCAGGGTGGGAAGACTGAAGCCATTTCTTACAAAGGAAAACATCCAAGCCTGGCTGTACTTTGCCAAAACCTACATCAAGTCTGCCAAGAGCATGTGGGAAACGTGTTCTGATGAGATCAAGGTGGACATATTTAGCCTTAAGTCTAAAATGTATTTGTGGTGCAAAACCACCATTGATCATCACCAAAAGATCACCATCCCCACAGTGAGGCATGGTGGGTGCAGCATTATGCTTTAGGTCTGTTTTTCAGCAGCTGGAACTGGGGCTTTGTCAATATCATGGGACTTATGAACAGTTCCAAATATCACTCAATTTTGTATCAAAACCTTCAGGTCCCTGTTAAAAAGTTGAAAATGAACAGGAATTTTATCTTTCAGCACAGCAACGACCCTAAACGACGTGTCAATCTGGGGTGACCTGAAGAGGTCGCTGTACACAAGAGATTATCATGCAATCTGACAGATGTGGAGCTGTTCCAAGGAAGAGTGGGCAAAGATTGCCAATTCTAGATGTGTCAGCCTTATAGACTCAAAGGGTTCTTCAACAAAGTATTATTTTAACTCCCACCTGACCTTTGACCTACATTTACGTCATATGTCATGTCCTTGCCTTGAGTGTGGGCTCCCATGCCGAGCTCACATCTTTGCCCTCACATGTTGACTGATTTAATCATCCATCATGTGTCTATAACAGCCGCGGGTGGAGCGCCCATCACGTGACTGCGAGACGCCGATGGGTTGTCACAACAGCTGGGGATCTGCTGATGACTCTGTGCCTGTCATGACGAGCCTCCTGTGAACACCGTCCCGTGGCTGGCAATTCATAAGAGATTGTAATTCACTGCTATGTATGGCACAAACGATCAGATGATTGCAGCTTTAAGTCCCCTAAGGGGACTATTACATACAGTGGGGCAAAAAAGTATTTAGTCAGTCAGCAATAGTGCATGTTCCACCACTTAAAAAGATGAGAGGCGTCTGTAATTTACATCATAGGTAGACCTCAACTATGGGAGACAAACTGAGAAAACAAAATCCAGAAAATCACATTGTCTGTTTTTTTAACATTTTATTTGCATATTATGGTGGAAAATAAGTATTTGGTCAGAAACAAACAATCAAGATTTCTGGCTCTCACAGACCTGTAACTTCTTCTTTAAGCGTCTCCTCTTTCCTCCACTCATTACCTGTAGTAATGGCACGTGTTTAAACTTGTTATCAGTATAAAAAGACACCTGTGCACACCCTCAAACAGTCTGACTCCAAACTCCACTATGGTGAAGACCAAAGAGCTGTCAAAGGACACCAGAAACAAAATTGTAGCCCTGCACCAGGCTGGGAAGACTGAATCTGCAATAGCCAACCAGCTTGGAGTGAAGAAATCAACAGTGGGAGCAATAATTAGAAAATGGAAGACATACAAGACCACTGATAATCTCCCTCGATCTGGGGCTCCACGCAAAATCCCACCCCGTGGGGTCAGAATGATTACAAGAACGGTGAGCAAAAATCCCAGAACCACGCGGGGGGACCTAGTGAATGAACTGCAGAGAGCTGGGACCAATGTAACAAGGCCTACCATAAGTAACACACTACGCCACCATGGACTCAGATCCTGCAGTGCCAGACGTGTCCCACTGCTTAAGCCAGTACATGTCCGGGCCCGTCTGAAGTTTGCTAGAGAGCATTTGGTTGATCCAGAGGAGTTTTGGGAGAATGTCCTATGGTCTGATGAAACCAAACTGGAACTGTTTGGTAGAAACACAACTTGTCGTGTTTGGAGGAAAAAGAATACTGAGTTGCATCCATCAAACACCATACCTACTGTAAAGCATGGTGGTGGAAACATCATGCTTTGGGGCTGTTTCTCTGCAAAGGGGCCAGGACGACTGATCCGGGTACATGAAAGAATGAATGGGGCCATGTATCGTGAGATTTTGAGTGCAAACCTCCTTCCATCAGCAAGGGCATTGAAGATGAAACGTGGCTGGGTCTTTCAACATGACAATGATCCAAAGCACACCGCCAGGGCAACAAAGGAGTTGCTTCGTAAGAAGCATTTCAAGGTCCTGGAGTGGCCTAGCCAGTCTCCAGATCTCAACCCTATAGAAAACCTTTGGAGGGAGTTGAAAGTCCGTGTTGCCAAGCGAAAAGCCAAAAACATCACTGCTCTAGAGGAGATCTGCATGGAGGAATGGGCCAACATACCAACAACAGTGTGTGGCAACCTTGTGAAGACTTACAGAAAACGTTTGACCCCTGTCATTGCCAACAAAGGATATATTACAAAGTATTGAGATGAAATTTTGTTTCTGACCAAATACTTATTTTCCACCATAATATGCAAATAAAATGTTAAAAAAACAGACAATGTAACATAGTAACATAGTAACATAGTAACATAGTAAC
The DNA here is from genome assembly GCF_032444005.1 of Ranitomeya imitator. Classification (NCBI taxonomy): domain Eukaryota; kingdom Metazoa; phylum Chordata; class Amphibia; order Anura; family Dendrobatidae; genus Ranitomeya; species Ranitomeya imitator. The sequence continues at coordinate 834,583,920 of NC_091283.1, forward strand.
ATAGTTAGTAAGGCCGAAAAAAGACATTTGTCCATCCAGTTCAGCCTATATTCCATCATAATAAATACCCAGATCTACGTCCTTCTACAGAACCTAATAATTGTATGATACAATATTGTTCTGCTCCAGGAAGACATCCAGGCCTCTCTTGAACCCCTCGACTGAGTTCGCCATCACCACCTCCTCAGGCAAGCAATTCCAGATTCTCACTGCCCTAACAGTAAAGAATCCTCTTCTATGTTGGTGGAAAAACCTTCTCTCCTCCAGACGCAAAGAATGCCCCCTTGTGCCCGTCACCTTCCTTGGTATAAACAGATCCTCAGCGAGATATTTGTATTGTCCCCTTATATACTTATACATGGTTATTAGATCACCCCTCAGTCGTCTTTTTTCTAGACTAAATAATCCTAATTTCGCTAATCTATCTGGGTATTGTAGTTCTCCCATCCCCTTTATTAATTTTGTTGCCCTCCTTTGTACTCTCTCTAGTTCCATTATATCCTTCCTGAGCACCGGTGCCCAAAACTGGACACAGTACTCCATGTGCGGTCTAACTAGGGATTTGTACAGAGGCAGTATAATGCTCTCATCATGTGTATCCAGACCTCTTTTAATGCACCCCATGATCCTGTTTGCCTTGGCAGCTGCTGCCTGGCACTGGCTGCTCCAGGTAAGTTTATCATTAACTAGGATCCCCAAGTCCTTCTCCCTGTCAGATTTACCCAGTGGTTTCCCGTTCAGTGTGTAATGGTGATATTGATTCCCTCTTCCCATGTGTATAACCTTACATTTATCATTGTTAAACCTCATCTGCCACCTTTCAGCCCAAGTTTCCAACTTATCCAGATCCATCTGTAGCAGAATACTATCTTCTCTTGTATTAACTGCTTTACATAGTTTTGTATCATCTGCAAATATCGATATTTTACTGTGTAAACCTTCTACCAGATCATTAATGAATATGTTGAAGAGAACAGGTCCCAATACTGACCCCTGCGGTACCCCACTGGTCACAGCGACCCAGTTAGAGACTATACCATTTATAACCACCCTCTGCTTTCTATCACTAAGCCAGTTACTAACCCATTTACACACATTTTCCCCCAGACCAAGCATTCTCATTTTGTGTACCAACCTCTTGTGCGGCACGGTATCAAACGCTTTGGAAAAATCGAGATATACCACGTCCAATGACTCACCGTGGTCCAGTCTATAGCTTACCTCTTCATAAAAACTGATTAGATTGGTTTGACAGGAGCGATTTCTCATAAACCCATGCTGATATGGAGTTAAACAGTTATTCTCATTGAGATAATCCAGAATAACATCCCTCAGGAACCCTTCAAATATTTTACCAACAATAGAGGTTAGACTTACTGGCCTATAATTTCCAGGTTCACTTTTAGAGCCCTTTTTGAATATTGGCACCACATTTGCTATGCGCCAGTCCTGCGGAACAGACCCTGTCGCTATAGAGTCACTAAAAATAAGAAATAATGGTTTATCTATTACATTACTTAGTTCTCTTAGTACTCGTGGGTGTATGCCATCCGGACCCGGAGATTTATCTATTTTAATCTTATTTAGCCGGTTTCGCACCTCTTCTTGGGTTAGATTGGTGACCCTTAATATAGGGTTTTCATTGTTTCTTGGGATTTCACCTAGCATTTCATTTTCCACCGTGAATACCGTGGAGAAGAAGGTGTTTAATATGTTAGCTTTTTCCTCGTCATCTACAACCATTCTTTCCTCACTATTTTTTAAGGGGCCTACATTTTCAGTTTTTATTCTTTTACTATTGATATAGTTGAAGAACAGTTTGGGATTAGTTTTACTCTCCTTAGCAATGTGCTTCTCTGTTTCCTTTTTGGCAGCTTTAATTAGTTTTTTAGATAATGTGATTTTCTGGATTTTTTGTTCTCAGTTTGTCTCCCATAGTTGAGGTCTACCTATGATGTAAATTACAGACGCATCTCATCTTTTTAAGTGGTGGAACTTGCACTATTGCTGACTGACTAAATACTTTTTTGCCCCACTGTATGTGAAAAGTGAGCAAAAAAGTTTAAAAATCCGAAAAAAATAAAAAAACCCCACAAAAGTGCAAATCACCCCCCTTTTGCACCATTATTCTGCATTTGTAAAATTCCGATTGATCAAAATATAAATAAATCAGTTCTGTAAATGTCGTAAGAAGTAAAAAATTGAAACAGCAGAATTGAGTTTTTTTGGTCGTCTCAACATTGCAAAAAAAATGTAATAAGAGGCGATCAAAGCATCGTATCCACCCTAAGATGGTATTAATAAAAATATCAGCTCAGGGTGCAAAAAAATAAGCCCTCACCCTGCATCATATCCCGAAAAGTGAAAACATAATTACAGGTCTCGGAAAATGACGGCATAAGCAAAAAAATTTTTTTTTTGCAATTTTGACACATTTGGAATTTTGTTCCTGCTTTCCAGTGCATCACATGGTAAATCTAATGGTGTCATTCAAAAGTACAAATCGTCCCACAAAAAAACAAGCCCTCATGTGGCTGTGAGGATGGAAAAATAGAAAAGTTATGGCACTTGGAAGATGGGAAGGAAAAAACAAAAGCACAAGAATGGAAAATCGCAAGGTCATGAAGGTTTTTAAGGGTGTGTATATTTATGCAACCACATCATTTTAGTTCCTTTTCCGCTAGAAAGGATTTCAGTGCTATTTTGTAATTGCTGTATGTTGAAGCCTTTGCTGCAGATGGACGTCGGGTTCATGCTTCTGGAGATACGTAAACCTCTCACGTAACATGGCAGACAGCGGAGGACAAGACCACGGGGAGTGAAAATGATCTATGGCGGATGTTTCATGGTCCCTACAGACACTCATCATTGATGACGGAAACCAAGACCTGGTTGGTATGACTGACGCAGTCCATGACTAATGTACCGTATACTGGGAAGGATTGGGGGGACTTCCACAAAGAGTGGAAAACTCTGCTGGTCACGTATGAAGCGTAAAGCGGCAAATGAAGGAAGACGTGTCCCGTCATAGAACTACAGCGAAGAGAGAAGAAGGTGTTTCCTCTTTCTGCCAGAAGGGATGTCAGAGACTGCTGCTCTAGGCTGCACTCACGGTCTATAGTACAGGCTCATCCACGTGCCCACATCATGGCTCAGTACAAATAGTGCGGTCCCCATAAATATCTGTTAGAGTTGGAAAGGACCTCCAGGATCCTCATGTCCAACCCCCTGCTCAATGCAGGATTCACTAAACCATCTCTGTCCAGCCTCTGTGTGAAGACTTCCATTGATGGAGAACTCACCACCTCTCGTGGCCGCCCGTTCCACTCATTGATCACTCTCATTGTCAAAAAGTTTTTTTATTTAATATCTAATCTGTATCTTCTCCCTTTCAGTTTCATCCCATTGCTTCTCCTGTTTCCATGGTGCAAATGATAATAATGATGACCCCTGTACACTGTGACAGCCCTTCAGATATTTGTAGACAGACATTAAGTCTCTTCTTAGCCTTCTTTTTTGAGAGATAAACATTCCCAAATCCTCTAACCGTTCCCCTTAGGACATACTTTGCAGTCCGCAGACCATCCTGGTCGCTCTTCTCTGAACTTGCTCCAGTTTTTCAATGTCTTTTTTAAAAATGTCGTGCCCAGAACTGGACACAGTATTCCAGATGAGGTCTAACCAAGGAGGAGTACAGGGGAATAATTACTTCACATGATCTAGACTCTGTGCTTCTCTTACTACATCCTAGAACTGTGTTTGCCTTTATCACTACTGCATCACACTGTTGACTCCTGTGCGGTCTGTGATCTATTAGTATACCCAAGTCTTTTTCACACGTGCTGTTTGCTTAGTTCTATTCCTCCCATTCTGTAGATGTAATTTTTGTTTTTCTTGCCCAGATGTAGAATCTTGCATTTCTTCCTTGTAAATACCATTCTATTAGTCGCTGCCCATTGTTCAAGCTTATCTAGATCCTTCTGAATCCTTTCTCTGTCTTCTCTAGTGTTAGCTATCCCTCCTAGCTTTGCATCGTCTACAGATTATTGCGATCTGATCTCCGAGGTAAACACTTTCTCTGCCCAGCAAGAATATAAAAATTGCCTGAATCACATATTACATTTTGCCCCACACTTTATTGGTGCAATTTGTTTTTGGAAACATCCTGAAACCTGTCCTGTAGATAGATCTTCCAATATTTCAGCAGATACACAGAGAAATTATTCTTACAATATTTATGGATTTATTAGTTAACAATAGGTTGATTTTTTTCAATTTTATTTTAAATGCAATTTTATTTAATGAAAAATAGGTCCTGGGAAAAATGTCATATTCAGCCTACCTCATAGAATTCCTTATATAACTACCGGTGTGGGTGAGAGACAGATTCAACTGCTCAGATGACTGTGACCAGTAGAGCGTGTCTGTGCCACACTGCGCAAACAATGGAATAATCTCCAACAAAAGCTAGAAGTATCCTATAATTCCCAGAGACAATAATTCTACACATAACCATGGATAGTATATAGTAGTTATATTCTTGTACATAGGAGCAGTATTATAGTAGATATATTCTTGTACATAGGGGGCAGTATTATAGTAGTTATATTCTTGTACATGGGGGGCAGTATTATAGTAGTTATATTCTTGTATATAGGGGCAGTATTATAGTAGTTATATTCTTGTACATAGGGGCAGTATTATAGTAGTTATATTCTTGTACATAGGGGGCAGTATTATAGTAGTTATATTCTTGTACATAGGGGGCAGTATTATAGTAGTTATATTCTTGTACATAGGGGCAGTATTATAGTAGTTATGTTCTTGTACATAGGAGCAGTATTATAGTAGTTATATTCTTGTACATAGGGGCAGTATTATAGTAGTTATGTTCTTGTACATAGGAGCAGTATTATAGTAGTTATATTCTTGTACATAGGGGCAGTATTATAGTAGTTATGTTCTTGTACATAGGAGCAGTATTATAGTAGTTATATTCTTGTACATAGGGGCAGTATTATAGTAGTTATATTCTTGTACATAGGGGGCAGTATTATAGTAGTTATATTCTTGTACATAGGGGCAGTATTATAGTAGTTATATTCTTGTACATAGGGGCAGTATTATAGTAGTTATATTCTTGTACATAGGGGGCAGTATTATAGTAGTTATATTCTTGTACATAGGAGCAGTATTATAGTAGTTATATTCTTGTACATAGGGGGCAGTATTATAGTAGTTATATTCTTGTACATAGGGGGCAGTATTATAGTAGGTATATTCTTGTACATGGGGGCAGTATTATAGTAATTATATTCTTGTATATAGGGGGCAGTATTATAGTAGTTATATTCTTGTACATAGGAGCAGTATTATCGTAGTTATATTCTTGTACATAGGGGGCAGTATTATAGCAGTTATATTCTCGTACGTAGGGGCAGTATTATAGTAGTTTTATTCTCGCACATATGAGCAGTATTATAGTATTTATATTCTTGTACATAGGAGCAGTATTATAGTAGTTGTATTCTTGTACATAGGGGCAGTATTATAGTAGTTATATTCTTGTACATAGGAGCAGTATTATAGTAGTTATATTCTTGTACATGGAGGCAGTATTATAGTTGTTATATTCTTGTTCATAGGGGCAGTAATGTAGTAGTTATATTCTTGTACATAGAGGGCAGTGTTATAGTAGTTGTATTCTTGTACATAGGGGCAGTATTATAGTAGTTATATTCTTGTAAATAGGGGCAGTATTATAGTAGTTATATTCCTTTACATAGGAGCAGTATTACAGTAGTTCTATTCTTGTACATATGGACAGTATTATAGTAGTTATATTCTTCTACATAGGGGCAGTATTATAGCAGTTATATTCTTGTACATAGGAGCAGTATTATAATAAGTATATTCTTGTACATAGGGGCAGTATTATAGTAGTTATATTCTTGTACATAGGGAGCAGTATTATAGTAGTTATATCATTGTACATAGGCGCAGTATTATTGTGACGCCCCAGGGTCCTGGTCGTCACAGTAGCATTGCTTTCCTCACGGGGAGAGTAATGTTACGCTTGGAGGCAAGAAGGGATAACTGTCGCCAGGTAAACACAAGTATGCAACACATTCACACTCCAGGCCACCAAGGGGCGCTTTTGATCCTATTTACTAGGTGACTCCCCATATATATGGTAGTTTGTAGGGATAGTTAGACAGTTCTTACCAGGAAACAGACTCGAGCAGTCTGAGGCAGAAGAGGGTTTACGGAGCTGTGCAGCCACAGTGCTGCAGCTCCTGAAAAGAAACATACAGAAAGCCGAATATATTGCAGTGAGCGTGTAGGAGAGCGAAGCACAGGAGAGGATGCCAGCGGGAGATGAGCCACGAGCAGGCTGCCTCCTTCTGAGGCGCAGAGACCGGTAGCCAGAACACCGAGGTTGTAAGGCCCTCTACGACTTACATCAGAGACCGGCAGGACAGCTGAACTTCAAGTTACCTGTCCACCTTAGTACCCAGGAGACACAGTGACACCTTTAGAGCCCGTGGCGTGCTAGAGTCCCTATAAACAGACTCAAGTTACAAGTCGTACGGGTTATGTCCTATCCTATATGGGGGACAGAGAGAGAGAACATCTGTGAGGACCTTATCTGAAGCCATAGAAGGTAAGGGACTACAACACCACAGCGCTATAGGAAGGCTTTGATCTCCACCTGGATAAGCGGACTCCTAACTTGCCTCCAAGCCGGCCAGACCCTGCCTGCCCTGTGATTTGGTGCCCGTGACTGTGGCTGCCTGAAGACTTCAGTAGACAAGGTAAAGAGACTTCAAACCTGTGTCCTCGTTCTTTACTGTGCCATTCACCATCTTCCATCTACACACCGGGAGCCCTGGCGATACACTTCACCTGTGGGAAGTTATACCATCTAGCTGCCGTAACATCACCCCAGAGGACCTCTTAAAGCAGCGTCAGTCTCCAGTGACCGAATATCACAGGTGGCGTCACGAACATACACTTTATTCCCTTTAAAGACCTTTCCCTTTTACATGGACGCCCAGGGCCATGGACTGGCTCAGCCACCGTGACATCCCCCTGTGAAACACCGGACCCAGTACCGAGTACCCCACAGCCCTGGCGGGCGACTCATTCTAGTAGTTATATTCTTGTATATAGGGGGCAGTATTATAGTAGTTATATTCTTGTACATAGGGGCAGTATTATAATAGTTATATCCTTATACATAGGAACAACGTCTGATGAGTGGTATAAGAACTCAAGTAGTGGACCCTCTGGGTCGCGGCTTCAGAGCCCCCGTGGATGAGTGGACCAGTTAGCGCCACCCCCTGTACAGGGAGTGTTTGGGACAGGCCCAAGGAGGGTAAAGCCGCAACTGCCGGAGCCAAAGGGACGCCTGTGGGCTGAACCAAAGAAGGACAGCAGACAGGAGAGAGACGGGGCCACCGAGGGGACCCGAACAGTGGAGACACAGGATGGGCAGAGACTGCAAGGACAGAGTACTGACTGGTATGGCGTAAAGACACGTTTGGCAGGGAATGGCAGGAACTTAGGACTGGTAGATACGGCAGGAACACCGGATAGGCAGGCACACAGGAATGGCAGAGACAGCTGGAAACACAGGACAGACAGGAACAGCAGGAACACAGGACTGATAGGTACGGCAGGAACATAGGACTGGCAGGTACGGCAGGAACACAGGACTGGCAGGTGCGGCAGAAGCACAGGACTGGCAGGGACAGCAGGAACACAGGACTGGCAGGGATGGCAGGAACACAGGACTGGCAGGGACGGGAGGAACACAGGACTGGTAGGGATGGCAGGAACACAGGACTGGCAGGGACGGCAGGAACATAGGACTGGCAGGCACGGCAGGAACACAGGACTGGTAGGAAAAACAGGTGAGTCAAGACTGAGTCAAAGCGTGAGGAGCAGAGACTGGAGCCAAGGAACCTAAAGAGATGCCAGCAAGGAGCCAATGAATGCAATAGACGCAAAGGCGTCTTACCTGGACAGATGCTGGGAAGAAGTACCCGACCGTTGCCGCCATATTGGGGCAGATCCACCAGGTCACGACCTCCCAGAAGCCATAGCAGCGAAAGGAGTGCGTCTGCGCATGTGCAGACTGCAGAAAGGACAAGTGCCCGAGAAGCCAGGGGAAGGAGAGCAAGAAGGAGCATCGGGAGCGCGCCGGCCGGACAGGTAAGTATTAGGTGGCGTAACAATACCCCCTCTCTTACCTCCCTTTTTAAAACTGGAAAGGAGCCTTTTCAAGATTACAGGAGCATTGATATTCTCTAGGGGTTCCCAAGATCTTTCTTCGGGACCAAACCCCTTCCAATCAATTAAATAAAGTCCCACCTTTAACAGTTTTCTTAGCGAGAATATCCTTAACTTCAAAAGAGGCATCGGAAGAAACGGGTAGATGAGAACGCAATGGAGCAAAGTGAAAATGGTTAAACATTGCAGGTTTGAGGAGCGATACATGAAAAGTGTTAGGAATGCGTAACGAGGTGGGTAACTTCAACTTGTAAGCTACATCATTAATTTGGCTAGAAATCTCAAAGGGACCGATGTAACATGGACCTAACTTTTGAGAGGGAATCTTGAGTCTAATGTAGTGAGAGGATAGCCAAACCTTATCGCCAGGATGATACAGAGGGACATCTAAATGCCTCTTGTCAGCATACCTTTTCATTCTGCTACTAGCCCTCTCAAGCCTCTCCTTAGCCTCCTGCCAAATCTTGGAAAATTCCAAGGACAAGGAATCTGCCGCCGGTACACCTGAGGTGGGAAGAACAGGGAGAGGAATGCCGGGATGTTGCCCAAAAACAATAAAAAAAGAAGATTTAGACGAAGATTCACTAGTATAATTATTATAGGCGAATTCTGCCGAGGGAAGAAAGACACCCAGTCATAATGATGAGCATTGGAAAAATGGCGGAGATACGATGTGAGAATTTGGTTTACCCGCTCCACTTGACCGTTGGACTGGGGATGGTATGCAGAAGAAAAATCCAAAGATACCTTCATAAGTCCACAAAGAGCTTTCCAAAAACGAGAGGTAAACTGAACTCCTCAGTCGGACACGATATGCTGAGGGAATCCATGAAGTCGAAATATTTGATGTAAAAAGACCTTTGCTAGATCAGGAGCAGAAGGTAAACCAGGTAAAGAGATGAAGTGAGCCATTTTGGAAAATCTATCCACCACCACAAAAATTACAGTGCAATTAGAAGACTTCGGTAAATCAGTGATGAAGTCCATCGCAATATGACTCCAGGGAACAGAAGGCACAGGAAGTGGATGCAGTGATCCCGAAGGTAGCTGTCGAGGAACTTTGTTCCTAGCATATGAGGAACAGGAAGCAGCGAAATCCAGGACATCTTGGCGAAGTGAAGGCCACCAATAATGGCGAGAAATCAGGGAGAGAGTCTTCTTGCCCCCAACGTGTCCAGCGAACCGGGAAGAATGACCCCAACGTAAAACTTTCATCTTGTCATGATTTGACACAAAGGTTTTTCCCAGAGGAGGAGTGATCACATCCAGGGGAGCTAAAGAAACGATCTTAGCAGGATCAAGAATATGTGCTGGTCTCTCCTCTTCGTCCAGAGGTTGAAATGATCTTGACAGAGCGTCAGCTTTGATGTTCTTATTTCCAGGTCGGAAATGTAGATCGAAGTCAAAACGTCCGAAAAACAAGGACCATCTGGCTTGTCGAGGGTTCAGCCTTTGGGCGGACTGGACATAGGCCAGATTTTGGTGATCCGTAAAAATAATGAAAGGATGTACCACCCCTTCAAGGAGGTACCGCCACTCCTTCAAGGCCAATTTTATGGCCAATAATTCCTTGTCACCAATGAAATAATTATGCTCAGGAGGAGAAAATGCCTTAGAGAAAACCCCACAGGAGACTAATCGACCTGAGTTAGACCTTTGTAAAAGTACTGCTCCAGCTCCAATAGAGGACACATCCACTTCAAGAATAAATGGTCTGTTGGTATCCGGTCGATGGAGCACTGCTGCTGAAGCAAATTCTTGCTTGAGGGTTTTAAAGGCAGCTTCGGCCTCCGGGTGGCCAGAGATTAGGGTCGACTCCCTTGCGGACCAGAGCAGAAATTGGTTTAGTCAAGGAGGAGAAATGAGGGATAAATTGTCTATAGTAATTAACAAAGCCAAGAAATCGCTGAATAGCCTTTACTCCCGAAGGACGTGGCCAATTTAGAATGGCAGACACCTCAGGATCCATCTTCAGGCCATCCTTAGAGACAATATAACCCAGGAAGGGTACGGAAGACTGTTCAAAGACACATTTCTTAATCTTCACGAAGAGATGATTCTTCCGTAAACGTAGCAAGACTTGGTGAACGTCTCGTCAATGAGAAGATAAATCTGGAGAGAAGACGAGGATGTCATCCAAGTAGACCACGACACTAGTATAGAGGCAATCACAAAAGATATAATTGACGAACTCTTGGAACACAGCGGGAGCATTACAAAATCCAAATGGCATAACCAAATACTCATAGTGACCGTCCCAAGTGTTGAATGCGGTCTTCCACTCGTCCCCGGCATGGATTCGAACCAAGTTGTAGGCTCCCCGAAGATCAAGTTTGGTAAAAATTTGTGCTCCCCTCAGGCGGTCAAAGAGTTCTGAAATAAGAGGCAATGGGTATTTATTCTTTACAGTAATGTTGTTTAACCCTCTGTAGTCAATGCAAGGACTGAGAGTACCATCCTTCTTCTTCACAAAAAAAGAAACCTGCCACAGCTGGAGACGAAGATCTTTGAATGAAGCCTCTGGCGAGGTTCTCCTGAACATAGTCTGACATAGCTTGAGTCTCTGCAGGAGAGAGAGGATAGATAGATTCTTCCTCTAGGAGGAGTGGTACCAGCAACGAGGTCTATAGGACAGTCATAGGGTCGATGTGGCGGAAGAGTCTCCGCCTCCTTTTTGTCAAAAACATCAGTGGAGGAAGAATAAACAGAGGGCAACCCGGAAAGAATGGGGGAGGAACAGGGGACACCCACAGGACGCACCGGCAGCAGACAACGAGTCCGACAGGAATCTCCCAAACGAAGAATGTTGCCCCTATGCCAATCTAAGAAGGGTTCGTGCACCCACAACCACGGAAGACCGAGAAGAATAGGATGAGAGATGTTGGCTAAAACAAAAAACTAAATTCTCTCCCTATGAAGAGCCCCTACCTGAAGCTCTACTAACTGCGTAACTTGAGCTATAGTCTCTTGCAGAGGTTTTCCATCTACGAAAGCGAGAAAAAGAGGATTCTCTAAAGACCTAACAGGGACCGAAAACTTAATAACCTCCTCTAACCTAATAAAATTTCCCGCTGCACCCAAGTCCACATAAGCCTCAAGAGAAAAACGTTTATCATGAATATGCAACAAAACAGACAGAGTGAGGGGTTGAGAGGTTTCACATGCACCTAGGGAGGCCTCTCTTACCTGACTTAGGTGGAGGAGTTTTCCTGACGATCTGGCCAGGCTCGAAGAAGATGAGAGGACCCTAGGCGCGTCTCTCCTTACGACGTTGTTCGGAGAGTTTTAGACGATCCACTTGCGTCGGCTCAGGAGCAGAAACCGAAGCTGAGACTCTGGGACGTGGACTGGGTGGTCAACGAGAAGGCATAGATGAATGAGGAAATTTTTTCTCCTGAGCTCGCTCCTGAAAGCGAAGGTCTATGCGAGTAGCCAAGGCAATTAAATCCTCCAAATTAGTTGGAGTATCTCGGCCAGCTAGTTCATCCTTGATATGGCTAGATAGCCCCCGCCAGAAAGCCCCCACTAATGCTTCACTATTCCAACCCAAGTTGGAAGATAACGTCCGAAACTGGATAGCGTATTGCCCAACAGTTAGAGACCCCTGAAGTAAATTAAACAAAGCCTCAGTGGTTGAGGCCAAGCGACCCGGTTCATCGAATACTCAACGAAACATCTCCAAAAATGAAGTGAGCTGAAGAACCACAGGATCATCCCACTCCCAAAGATGATAAACCCACAATAAAAGCCACCTTGGCCCGATCCATAGGATATTGCAGAGGAAGGAGCTCGAAATGAAGACGGCACTGATTGAGAAATCCCCGACATAATTTGGGAACTCCATTAAAGCGAGGGGATTTGGCCAAACTGGGAGAGGGATGAGGAGCAAGAGCTGGTGAAGGAACGGATGTGGCTGACTGAAGAGAAAGAAGTCGGCTATTGACAGATGCCATATAACCCAGAATATGGGACTGGGCATCACGCTGCTGTGCCAGTTCTTGTTGTAAACTGGCCAGCTGGGAGGCATTCCCCAGATCAGAGGACTGGAGAGCTGAGAGGCGGGAGTCCATAGATTTCATAAAGGACATCATCCGACTCTGATTCTCCTGCAGGAAAACAAGTTCTTTCTGAGCAGCCGCAGCTCCAGCGGGATCCATGGCCTTTGTGTACTATAAGAACTCGAGTAGTGGACCCTCTGGGTCGCGGCTTCAGAGCCACCGAGGATGAGCGGACCAGTTAGCGCCACCCCCTGTACAGGGAGTGCTTGGGACATGCCCAAGGAGGGTAAAGCCGCAACTGCCGGAGCCAAAGGGACGACTGTAGGCTGAACCAAAGAAGGACAGCAGGCATGAGAGAGACAGAGCCACCGAGGTGACCTGAATAGTGGAGACACAGGACAGGCAGAGACTGCAAGGACAGAGTACTGACCGGTATGGCGAAAAGACACATTTGGCAGGGAACGACAGGAACTCAGGACTGGTAGATACGGCAGGAACCCCGGATAGGCAGGCACGCAGGAATGGCAGAGACAGCTGGAAACACATGACAGACAGGAACGACAGGAACACAGTACTGATAGGTACGGCAGGAACACAGGACTGGCAGGTATGGCAGGAATACAGGACTGGCAGGTGCGGCAGAAACATGACTGGCAGGGACGGCAAGAACACAGGACTGGCAGGGACAGCAGGAACACAGGACAGGCAGGGACGGCAGGAACACAGGACTGGCAGGGACAGCAGGAACACAGGACTGGCAGGAACACAGGACTGGCAGGCATGGCAGGAACACAGGACTGGCAGGCATGGCAGGAACTCAGGACTGGCAGGGATGGCAGGAACTCAGGACCGGCAGGGACGGCAGGAACACAGGATTGGCAGGGACGGCAGGAACACAGGACTGGCAGGGACGGCAGGAACGCAGGACTGGCAGACATGGCAGAAACACAGGACTGGCAGGGAAAGCAGAGGCGAGTCAAGCGTGAGGAGCAGAGACTGGAGCCAAGGAAGCTAAAGAGACACCAGCAAGGAGCCAGCGAACACAATAGACGCAAAGGCATCTTACCTGGACAGATGCTGGGAAGAAGTACCCAACGGGCGCCGCCATAATGGGGGAGGAGCCACTGGGTCATGACCTCCAGAAGCCATAGCGGCGAAAGGAGCGTGTCTGCGCATGCGCGGACCGCAGAAAGGACGAGTGCCTGAGAAGCCAGAGGAAGGAGAGCTAGAAGGAGCATCGGGAGCGCACCAGCTAGACAGGTAAGTATTAGGCGGCGTAACAAGTGCGTGCGCCTAAATGTGCCATGTTAGAAATCTTACTTCTGGCATAAGGAATGCCACAGCTCATCATAAATTAATCAAGATGTAGTGTGACACTATTGTTACACTCTTGTCCTGCCCCAGTTCAGCCCATTTTGCTAAAGTTCGGAGTAACTGGCTGAAATTTAGAAAAGTCACAACATTTTGCTCACTGCACAAAAATTTAGCGACTTCAGAATTCTTGGGTCCTTGTGTTTTTCTTCTCTTATTATTTAATTTATCAAACGTTGTCCATAGAATCAATAGCTGGCACTTCATACCGTAGTGTACACGCAAATTCGGACTTACATACGGATAGCCAATGAAGCGGACCTAAAAATTTAATGTAAAACCAATTTTTTTTATTAAAGATTAAAATAACACATTTATGGGGTCTGTCAAGATTTCACAGATACCAGAAAGCCAACATAGCTAATCCAAATATAAAAAAAATGTGCAATACATATAAGGATTATATAGATGTTATATGGCCTGCTAGTGTACCAGAGAATATGACAAAAGGTATCAGATCAGAGAGGAGTACATACAAACAAGTACATGATTAGAGAGTACATGATAAGAAAAGTGCCAGAATACAATACCTAAAGTAGGAGCAGGAGCACGCAGTCAGTATGGATGGCGCTTGCCTCTTACCACAACTCATGTTCCGCCGTCGCTTCTTCCTCCCTGGACATGCCCCCGGAAGAAGCGATGGCGAAACGTGCATTGGGGTGTGCCATACATAACTCATATGTATTGCACATTTTTCGATATTTGGATTAGCGATGTTGGCTCTCTGGTTTCGTTCCGGTTTTTTCTTGCCCCTTATAGGCACTCTGCTTTTGAGATTTTTATTTTAAATGTGTTATTTTAATCTTTACTAATAAACTTTGGTTTTACATTTAATTTTCTGGTCGTTCATCGGCTATCTGTATGTAAGTCCGAGTTTGTGTGTATTCTCTTATTATTTGTACACTTGTCCAGTGCCGCTCTCATTGCCCAAGCAGATACTGTAAATTCACTGTGGGATAATCGGGTGATGAGGAAACGCGGATGTTCTGACTGCAACGCAATGAGGTTTACAAAAAAGGAAAAGAGCGATGAGCTAAGAGGAAGCCTGCTGTATGTATGACAAAATCAGGAAGAACATCCCAGAAATGGTCTCAATGGTAAATGCTTCCGAAAGCCGACTAAAACTTTGCATGCCCTGGGTTAACTCTGAAGATGTCTATAGTCTTCCTAAACATTGTTCCAAATTGGCACTTTGCAGATGAAACAGCTCCCACTACAAGACCCTTTATCCAGTAGAGCATTATGAGATGAGACACTGTAGGATGGGTTCCGGCTCTGTGCGGCCGCTCATGTTCTTCCACCAAACTCCCCCATGTCTGTATAGACTTTGTGCACTGGGCGAGGTCATAGGGAACAGAAAAGGGTCTTCCCTAAACTGTTCCGACAAAGCTGAAGCTACAAATGTCCACTATGTCTTGTGCTGAACCATTAAAATTTTCTTCCACTGGATCTAAGGGGCCTATGGTGATCCCTAATAGCAGCTCAGAGCATTATCCTCCACCATCTTTACAGGGGACACAATGCAATCAGGGGTAACATTCTGGGATCACCAAACCCAGACTTCTCCACCAGTGATCCATCACTGCACAGAACACGTCTCCTCCAGAGTTCAGTGTTGGTGGCTTTACACCACTCCTTCTGACGCTCAGCATTGTGCTTGGTGATGTACGGCTGCATGTAGCTGCTCGGCCATGAAGTTCCTGGCGAAAGTGCATCATTTGTGCTGATGTTATAACAGAGGAGGTCTGGACTCTGCAGTTATGGGGTCAGCAGTGCAGGGTTGACTTTTCTGCCCTTTACTTCTCAACACTCTACCCCCACCCCCACCCCCACTCTGTAACATTACGGAGTCTCCGCTTCATGGCTGAGTTGCTGCGGTTCCTTCCACTTCTCAATAATATCACTCATAGGTGTTGGGGGAAGATTCAGGAGGAAAAAATGTCATGGACGGACTTGTTACTGGTTTCAATGAGCTTTACACGACCGGCCGTGCTGTCACATATTATTAAAGGCAGACACCGGGGGGTGAGGGGCCGGATGTAATACACTGGGGGTGATGGGCTGCATGTTATATACTGGGGTGGGGGACTGGATGTTATAGACTGAGGGTGAGGGGCCGGATGTTATACACTGGGGGTGAGGGGCCGGATGTTATACACTGGGGGTGAGGGGCTGGATGTTATACACTGGGCGTGAGGGGCCGGATGTTATACACTGGGGGTGAGGGGCCGGATGTTATACACTGGGGGTGAGGGGCCAGATGTTATACACTGGGGGTGAGGGGTTGGATGGTATACACTGGGGGTGAGGGGCTGGATGTTATACACTGGGCGTGAGGGGCTGGATGTTGTACACTGGGCGTGAGGGGCCGGATGTTATACACTGGGGGAGAGGGGCCAGATGTTATACACTGGGGGTGAGGGGTTGGATGTTATACACTGGGGGCAAGGGGCTGGTTGTTATACACTGGGGGTGAGGGGCCAGATGTTATACACTGGGGGTGAAGGGTTGGATGTTATACACGGGGGGTGAGGGGCCGGATGTTATACACTGGGGATGAGGGGCCGGATGTTATACACTGGGGGTGAAGGGTTGGATGTTATACACTGGGGGTGAGGGGCCGGATGTTATACACTGGGGATGAGGGGCCGGATGTTATACACTGGGGGTGAGGGGCCAGATGTTATACACTGGGGGTGAGGGGTTGGATGTTATACACTGGGGGTGAGGGGTTGGATGTTATACACTGGGGATGAGGGGCCGGATGTTATACACTGGGGGTGAGGGGTTGGATGTTATACACTGGGGGTGAGGGGCTGGATGTTATACACTGGGGATGAGGGGCCGGATGTTATACACTGGGGGTGAGGGGCCGGATGTTATACACTGGGGGTGAGGGGTTGGATGTTATACACTGGGGGTGAGGGGCTGGATGTTATACACTGGGGATGAGGGGCCAGATGGTATACACTGGGTGAGAGGGACTGGATGTTGAACACTGGAGGCAATGGGAGTGAAAGGCCACATGACTTAATTAAATGATTTCAAACATGGGCCCACTACTGTCAGTTTCTACCTCTGCATGCACTTGGCCTGCATAGCCAAAGGGGTTAATAGGTTCCTCTATCCTGCATTACTAATAATGTTAATTAGTTGCATTTTCCTTTTTGCTTTATAAATCAGAATGTATGCAGCACTGATGAACGTGCCCATGGCAGTTCCCTAAGAAATGTCATATGAATTAATGATAACTCTATATATACTTTGTGGAATAGAGAATAATCATTTAGTAATAATGCAACAGACCCAGCCCTCAAAACCTACCTATATATACACACCCTCTCATATCTTCAGAGAGTGGAAGTTAAGCAGCTCATACAGCGGTGACCCTGGGAACGTCTGCACTACGGCAGGACACAACTTGCTAAATTTGGCATGGTCCTTTGCTAGTGGTTTTGGATTTAACCCTAAAAGGAGCAAAAAATCTGCAAGATGGAGCCTAAAAAGGTGCGTTATTGCCTTTTTTTAACTGCCTTTATCAGGGGTAACAGCTGCCATTAGATAACGTCAGGGGCACTGTAGATCTGACTGCATAGTTTTATTAATATACTATTATGTAAAGGAGTGTATATGCTGCTGATGTGAAGGACTTTTTCAGAAAAGTCATTACTGCAGTTCGAGTCCTACGTGGAGAGAAGAGCTGTTGACTTGCAGAACTAGTATCTAACCCAGTGTGTACATGGAGTATAGCGTGTGCACATGGGCCATCGTGTGCTGCTGCTGTCTACTAGCTGAACCCTTGCACTACAAATGTTGAACACGTATTTACGTATTACAGCAGCTTGTTCATTAGAATCCCTCACAGCCTGGAGCTCAGGGCACAGCGATGGGCGCTCTCTCCAGGGCATTTATTAAAAGGGCGATTCCAGCTCTGATATGTGGTCCGTTCAGTGTGACGATGGGTCTATTTTGCGCTCTCGAGGTCCTGCATCCCGGATAAAATGTGCTTTTTTACAACTACAAGGGGGGGTCTTTAAATATCTGTAGGAAGCAGAAAAGATACAATTTATCCATGTAATGATGATAATATGGGGGTAGAGATACATGTTCTGGCTGATATTACACGACTTCCTGTGCTTATCCATCTCCATCTCTCAATCTCTGTCTCTTGATCTTACCAGTTTTGTTTTTTCCTTGTATCTTCTTTTATTCTGCTTCATTTCTTCACGTTTTTCTGTGGCTTCTTCATTTTTTGTTATTGCATATTCTCTGTCTTTTATTCTCTCTGTCTCTTATGCTCTGTCTCTCCTATTCTCTTTCACTCTCTCTGTCTCTTCTCTCTATAGCACTCTATTATTTAATCACTTTTGTCTCATTCTCTTTCACACTTTCTCTCTTTAATTCTCTGTTGCATTTTTCATTCTGTCTCAGATCTCTGCCTCTTTTCTTTCTGTCTCTCCTTCACTCTTTTATTGCCTCTGTCTAACACTCTTTTTCATATATTCCCTCTATTTTTCTCCTGCCGCTCATTCTCTTTGTAGTCCTCTGATTCTTAGTTTTTGTTTTCTCCTCTGTCTTTCTCTCTGTAGCACTCTATCATCCTCTTTCTCTTCTTTTCTGACTCTTCTTTCACTCTTATCCTCCCTGTCACACTCTTATTCTCTCTGTAGCACTCTATCATCCTCTTTCTCTTCTTTTCTGACTCTTTCTTTCACTCTTATCCTCCCTGTCACACTCTTATTCTCTCTGTAGCACTCTATCATCCTCTTTCTCTTCTTTTCTGACTCTTTCATTCACTCTTTCATCATCCCTGTCTCTTTCTCTTACTCTCTGTGTTCCATTTTTCGTTCTCCCCTTTTACACTCTTGTTATTTTCTCATTCTTTCGCTCTCTCCTTCTCTCTGTCGTTATCTCTTGCTCTTTATCTCATCCGCCCTCGTTCTCTTTTTTCGCTCCAGTCTTGATGCATGGTGCACATGAGTAATAAACCCTAAATAATGAATTTGGTGCATATTTCAGCTGCCATGCTCCACCATGGACTGGAGTACATTTCGGCCATAATTTTGAGGGGTAAATTGTGATCACTTTCTTGGCTGCACTTACTCACGTCCCCTCTTGCTCTCTTTCGCTCACTTTAGAAACATTGGGTGGAACTGTCCAAAGCAAGTGTAATTGCACAACCGCAAGTTACTTAAAAATCTGGCAACATTTCAAACAGTTTTACAACAGAATTCTGTCAAAAACTGATGAATTCAGAACCAAGTGTTCGACTCGGGACATACCTGTCAAACGTTTAGGAAGGGGCATCAGGAAGATTGGCCCTCCCATATTTATAGGACAAATCCTTTACCTATAGTATGTAAACGATATATTGTACATATGACCCCCTTCAGTTAGCCCCTACTAAACAAATACGCCAGACCGCTAAACAAATGTCGAGTATACGCCAGACCCGCTAAATAAAGATACAGACCCCAGACCAAAACCACCTTTTATACTAACATTTATACAGATTTCCCCTTTTTTAAGATGTCCACTAAGTCCTTTATTCAAACCCCAGACCAGGACCACCTATGTAGAGACAGACAAAAGCTTCCCATTAACAGATCCCAATAACGTCTTTCACCCTCCTGCTCCTACTCTTACCTCCTGCAGACAAAGTCCTTCTACTGCCTGGAGGGAAGTGTAGGATGGGCGGGAGGTGAGTATGTTTGGAATCAGGAAATCTGATGGCTCCTTCAGGAGTCCAGGAGATCTTTCTTTATGGAAGAGTTGGAGAATATGGTTCTCCTGGATGGAATTCTCCTGCTCTTCTCTCAGTTAGGGATCTGTCATATAAAAACATCTTATATATAATTGCCTAGAATACTACTTCCTGCAATTTGTGCCAACTTCCGTGGCTTTGTCCGGAGCTAATGTCCGGAGCTAATGTCCGGAGCTAATGTCCGGAGCTAATGTCCGGAGATAAGTGACGTCAACAGTGTCCAGTGTCTGATTGGTTGCCGCCTGCTGCGAGCGACCAATCAGAAACGTGCCGTACTGTGACACACTCCGCCCGCCATTTTGGTGTGATTTTTGAATTTTTACCTCACAGCAAGTTTCTACTGCGTGGAGGCGGGCCCAGTGACGTTGCTCTTCAAGCTCCTGCCGAATTTCAAGTATATATGGATTCTAGACTCCCGATTCTTTAGAATCGGGCTGCCATCTAGTAATACATGAAACTCCTATTTACCATATAAAGGTAATTCAGACACCACATTCTGTCCGGACAGTTATGTAGATGATGAGAATGAGAAATGGCTGCAACGTGTAGGACCTAACGAACTCCTCCGCGCTAATATGAATTGTGGAATTGTTTTATAAGCGATTGATAGAATTAGCAGCAATTCCAATAATAATAAAAGTATCAAAAATAAATTCCAGTAACGTACTGAAGTATTACTAAAGCACAAACTAGTGAACGGAAATCACCGTCCACCAAAGTAAGAAGGAGAGCGGATTAGGAAAGATTTCACGAGGGGAGGCGACTCAATTCCGACTTTCAAAGAGAAGACCCACGAACCTCGAAGAAGCCTAGAAGGATGGCCACAACAAGGAATTATTTGCCGTAGTGACACACGTGAAAAAGTCTTTCTTGGTATGCCAAGCAGCCATCAAAGACTTGTATGGCAGTGAAATTAGAGACCAGCAGGATATCAATCAGAGATCGGAGGAACTATGCTCAGCATTGACCATCATGAGGAGCGTGGGGGACGAGAGGAACCAGAACCAAACCTTTTGGAAAGTGAAGTACATTGGAGACGGAGGCAGCTGGCAAACAGGAAAAGCAGCTGACATTGAGGGTAACCCTGCACTGGCAGTACAATGCCAGAAGATCTCTAGGACCTGCACTTGGCCAAAGGACCAGAAAAGATCAGTGTTCATCCCATTATAGAAGAAAGGTGACGCCAGGGATGAAGTCAACTATAGTACAATCACCCTGATCCCCCATGTCCCTAAGATTCTTCAGAAGGTCATCCTGAAGCATCTTGGTCAACATCCTTCATAACTTTCTGATGCCCAAGCTGGGTTGTCTAAGGATAGAGGAACCCATGAGCACATCGCAAACCAAAAGGATTCAAGATCAAAAAGGACACAAGAAAAAGATGCATCAGCTCTCCTTTTCTTATCAACCTCTAGAAACTGTACTTAGATGATTCAAGTGTTGTGAACATAGGTGGAAGAACCATCAGCAATCTGAGAAAAGCAGATGATACAACTCTGTTAGCAGAAAGTGAGGAGGCTCTGAAGAAACTGATTCTGAAAGTAGAAAGAGAGAACATTGGACTTTACTTCAACATGAAGAAGACGAAAATCCTGACTACCACCAACGATGAGGTTCACGTAAGATCAACATTGAAGAAATAGAAGTGGAACGGCTTAGTTTTTCTTAGGTCCCTAATTAATAATAATGGTGGCACGCAGCAGAGATCAAGCATCGATTAGGACTGGGGTGTGCAGCCATGGACTGAATATGGAAGTTCAAAGACTTCTCAATAACCATTAAACGAAAACCGATGATGGCCATTGTGTCCCTACTTGGGATATATGGCCATGAGACGAGGATACTCACGAAAGCAGATAGAAGGAAAATCGATGCCTTTGAATTGTGGAACTAGAGAAGACTTCCACAAATCCCATGGACAGCGAGGATCAGGAACAAAGATGTCCCCGGAAGTTGAGATCACCAAAGACTGACCTATTCTGGACATGTGAGGAAGGTAGATTCACAAGAAAGAACACGGTAATGGTCAGTGGTAAATGGAAACATGGGAGACTGAAGGCCCGTTGGTTGGACACCATCAAAAATAACTCTGAAATGACATCAAGAAGTTGGAAGAAGCTGTGGAAAATGGGGAAGCAAGGGGAGATCTGGCCTACACAGTATCCAAGGGTCGGACCCGATTGAGCGGATAGAATCAATCATTACTAAAGATCAGCAATAACCCTGCTTGCTGATAGTTTACGGATTACAGCAGTTTTTTTTTAACCCTAAATTATAGAGACTAAAAAGGAAAAGTAAAAAGAAGAAAAAAAGTAATGAAGATATTGTAAAAATGTGAGGGAAACATGTTTCACCACGAACGTTCCAAATGAATTCTTGTGTTAGCAAATTCCTCTGTTGTCAGCAAGAAGCGCTCTCCTCCATCTATCTCATCTTCCCATACAATGTGGGAGCTAGAGTCCCGGCCATTAGTAAGGAATTATAACATCTGCATAATATCACATAGAACATATAATTACCGGCAATTTACAGGGCAATTCCACCCGAATTATAAAGTCACACGTCAGGAGGTAAACAAAACCATGGCCTATAAACAGTGTGAGGTTGCTGCAAGCAGCTCCCCATAGCTCAGCTTCGGGTAAATAGGACATGAATAGGTTATCAGCAGTCCCATGTAAATATTCAGGCTTTGATAACAGCAAGTCTTTTATTTAATCAATGCAAATATTTCCCATCCCTTTAAACATGTTGTGTACAGTTCTGTAGATTCCTGATCGTGGCTCCAGGATTTTATATTCTGTCTTCGTCACCGCCTTAATGCACTAATAATTTGATATGTGGAAGTCACATCTGAGAACCTAAAGCCTTTTTAATGATGCATGCAGAGCGCCACCTACAGGCAGAAACAAGGAAGCGCAGAAAAGTTTTTTTTTTTACCTGGAGTAAATGTCGCTGTTCTCCTGAATCCGGCGTTGTTTTTTAACATGACCCTGCTGTTCTCTGTTCCTGACATATGGCCGTTTCTTATCTGTTTATAAATCTGGTCTTATTAGCCAAGTGGGAGTGGTCCTAACCCTTCTCTGTGGGTGTCTTATTGAATACCACGCCCCTTTGGCTGAAAAAGGCTAGAATTCTATGAAGGGAAGCGGGGGGCTTTATCTCAGGAACAGAGAGGGGCAGGGAAAAAATGAAAGAAAAAATACTAGATTTAGGAGGACAGCGACATTTACAGTCAGAAATCTCATCATGACAAATGAATGATCTCTGCTGTCCAAAAGTGTGAATAAATTGGTAGTGAGCATGCTTGACCACTGGCAACCCCTTTAAGCACCCCTCTCATTTAAAGAGAATCTGTCACTAGGTTTAAGCCACCTAATCTGAGAGCAGCATGATGTAGAAACAGAGACTCTGATTCCAGCAATGTGTCACTTACTGGGCTGCTTGCTGTAGTTTTGTTAAAAATCACTGTATCGTCAGCAGAATATTATCACTAGAGGACGAGCAAACCTGCTGCCATGAGAAGTGTATAGCCCCGCCCCCACCACTGATTGGCAGCTTCCCGCGCAGTGTACACAGAAAGTGGCCAATCAGTGATGTGGGTGGGGTTATACAGAGCTCGGCTTTCAGAGGACTGCTAGATTTGCTGCAGATAAATCAGTGACTTTATCAAAACTGCAGCAAGAAGCAAAGTAAGTGACACATCCCTGGAATCAGGGTCACTGCCCCTTCATCTTGCTGCTGTCGGATGGGGTATCATAAATCTGGTGACAGATTCCCTTTAACGAATATAAAAATAATATAGTTGATCAAATAAATGCAAAAAGAAATAGAAACAAATATATTTTTCCTTTTTAAAATAGGTAAAGTATATATAATATATTTCCTTTGTCTCTCTGCAGGGAGGTCTGACGTGTTCCTTGGCTTTCGCTGTAATTGTGGCAGCAATTGGTTCCTTGCAGTTTGGATACAACACAGGAGTCATCAACGCTCCCGAAGAGGTAAAGGGAATAAGTCCAGGAGAAACGATAATGATGGTGTCAACATGTAGGATCCGATAAACATGTATCATTCAAAATGTCCTCCTAATAGCAATCAAAGGGGAAGATTTCACATTCTCTTGTAGAAGCTTTCTCATGTGCTCAGTGTTACCCCATTCTGAACTACAACCCAGGACGAGAGACCCCCAAAGGGGAATAACATTAAATCTGAAGAAGAAAAGTGACTACAAAACACTACTACATCACAAAATAATAAAATATTGCTACATAGTGTAGCTTATTGTATAGTGATAGAATAAATACTATTTATAGAATATAACTACTATAATACTGCCCCTATGTACAAGAATATACCTACTATAATACTGCCACTATGTACAAGAATATAACTACTATAATACTGCTCCTATGTACAAGAATATAACTACTATAATACTGCTCCTATGTACAAGACTATAACTACTATAATACTGCTCCTATGTACAAGAATATAACTACTATAATACTGCTCCTATGTACAAGAATATAACTACTATAATACTACCCCTATGTACAAGAATATAACTACTATAATACTGCTCCTATGTACAAGAATAAAACTACTATAATACTGCCCATATGTACAAGAATATAACTACTATAATACTGCTCCTATGTACAAGAATAAAACTACTATAATACTGCCTCTATGTTCAAGAATATAACTACTATAATACTGCTCCTATGTACAAGAATATAACTACTATAATACTGCCCATATGTACATGAATATAACTACTATAATACTGCTCCTATGTACAAGAATAAAACTACTATAATACTGCTTCTATGTTCAAGAACATAACTACTATAATACTGCTCCTATGTACAAGAATATAACTACTATAATACTGCCTATATGTACATGAATATAACTACTATAATACTGTTCCTATGTACAAGAATAAAACTACTATAATACTGCTTCTATGTTCAAGAATATAACTACTATAATACTGCTCCTATGTACAAGAATATAACTACTAAAATACTGCTCATATGTTCAAGACTATAACTACTATAATACTGCCTCCTATGTACAAGAATATAACTACTATAATACTGCCCCTATGTACAAGATTAGAACTACTATAATACTGCTCCTATGTACAAGAATATAACTACTATAATACTGCTCCTATGTACAAGATTTGAACTACTATAATACTGCTCCTATGTACAAGAATATAACTACTATAATACTGCTCCTATGTACAGGAATATAACTACTATAATACTGCCTCCTATGTACAAGAATATAACTACTATAATACTGCTCCTATGTACAAGATTTGAACTACTATAATACTGCTCCTATGTACAAGAATATAACTACTATAATACTGCTCCTATGTACAAGATTTGAACTATTATAATACTGCTCCTATGTACAAGAATATAACTACTATAATACTGCTCCTATGTACAGGAATATAACTACTATAATACTGCCCCTATGTACAAGAACAAAACTATTATAATACTGCCTGTATGTACAACAATATAAATACTATAATACTGCTCCTATGTACAGGAATATAACTACTATAATACTGCCTCCTGTTTACAAGAATATAACTACTATAATACTGCTCCTATGTATAAGGATATTTCTACTATAATACTGCCCCTATGTACAAGAATATAACCACTATAATACTGTACAAGCATATAATCACGTCAGACCACCATCTATATACAATAATATTAGTGCTATAATACCACCTCATTTAACCACCATTATACTGATGCTATATGCCTCCTGTGACCCTTCCTGACCTGACGGTCATATATCTGTCTGGCTCCTCTTCCTGCCGGCTGCCTGTATGTGGAATGAATGGGTTTCATGATTCAACTTGTTACAGTTACATTTTTGTTTGGATTCTTGATCAGTCCTGACCGAAAATCACAGAATGTTCTGGAATTTACTAACACAGGAAAACTACTGACTCTAGACAAAAACATAAACCTTTGGAGATACATCGCAAATGGAGGGTAACGTGGAATTCCGCTCCCCAGAATGGGGTTTAGACATGATGGCTTGTAAGCCGTGTCTGAGTTGACGTTTTCTCCCCTTGATCAGTGCAGATTCTCTCACGTGCTATGAACTCGTTGGGTTGATTGCTTTGCCCCCGGGCTGCTGAGTCTTTGCACATAGTTCTGTACAACGGTAGGAGACCACACAGCAAATACACGACTCACAAAACGTTCGGGATATTCGACTTTTGGGTGAAATTTCTGGGGAAAAAAAGTTCCCGCTACAGTGATATTTTATCTTGACAGTCTGGCATTAAGTAGAAGCAGCAATGGTGATTTCCTCATCTCAAACAATGTATTGAGTCAGAAGCCAACACCAGCGGTGAGTGTACCCCAACTAGACATGTCACTGTCTCAATATCTTGTCATGTGGCCTTCAGCATCAATTACAGCTGACGACATCTCCTGCTGCTCACAAGTGGAGCTATTGTCTGCTGAGGCACAGCGTCCCATTCTTCTTGAAGGGCGGTCCTCAGGTCATTGAGGTTCTGGGGTACAGAGTTACGAGCCTCTACACGACATGGGTTTTTCTATGGGATTCAGGTCTGGAGAAAGTGTAGGCCGCTACATGTGAGGCCCCCAGTCTCCAACAGCCGTTCCCTAGAGGCCGCTCCATGTGAGGCCCCCAGTCTGCAGCAGCCGTTCCTTAGAGATCGCTCCATGTGAGGCCCCCAGTCTCCAGCAGCCATTCCTTAGAGATCGCTCCATGTGAGGCCCCCAGTCTCCAGCAGCCGTTCCCTAGAGGCCGCTCCATGTGAGGCCCCCAGTCTCCAGCAGCCGTTCCCTAGAGGCCACTCCATGTGAGGGACCCCAGTCTCCAGCAGCCGTTCCTTTGAGATCGCTCCATGTGAGGCCCCCAGTCTCCAGCAGCCGTTCCCTAGAGGCCGCTCCATGTGAGGGCCCCCAGTCTCCAGCAGCCGTTCCCTAGAGGCCGCTCCATGTGAGGCCCCCAGTCTCCAGCAGCCGTTCCCTAGAGGCCGCTCCATGTGAGGCCCCCTGTCTCCAGCAGCCGTTCCCTAGAGGCCGCTCCATGTGAGGCCCCCAGTCTCCAGCAGCCGTTCCCTAGAGATCGCTCCATGTGAGGGCCCCCAGTTTCCAGCAGCCGTTCCTTAGAGACCACTCCATGTGAGGCCCCCAGTCTCCAGCAGCCGTTCCCTAGAGGCTGCTCCATGTGAGGGTCTCCAGTTTCCAGCAGCCGTTCCTTAGAGACCACTCCATGTGAAGGCCTCCAGTCTCCAGCAGCCGTTCCTTAGAGATCGCTCCATGTGAGGGCCTCCAGTTTCCAGCAGTCGTTCCCTAGAGGCCGCTCCATGTGAATGCCCCCAGTCTCCAACAGCCGTTCCTTAGAGATCGCTCCATGTGAGGGCCTCCAGTCTCCAGCAGCCATTCCCTAGAGGCCGCTCCATGTGAGGGCCCCCAGTCTCGATCAGCCGTTCCCTAGAGGCCGCTCCATGTGAGGCCCCCAGTCTCCAGCAGCCGTTCCCTAGAAACCGCTCCATGTGAGACCCCCAGACTCCAGCAGCCGTTCCCTAGAGGCCGCTCCATGTGAGGCACATCTGAGGTACAGAGTTATGAGCCTCTACACGGCATGGGTTTTTCTATGGGATTCAGGTGTGGAGAAAGTGTAGGCCGCTCCATGTGAGGCCCCCAATCTCCAGCAGCCGTTCCCTACAGGCCGCTCCATGTGAGGGCCCCCAGTCTCAAGCAGCTGTTCCATAGAGGCCGCTCCATGTGAGGCCTCCAGTTTCCAGCAGTCGTTCCCTAGAGGCCGCTCCATGTGAAGGCCCCCAGTCTCAAGCAGCTGTTCCATAGAGGCCGCTCCATGTGAGGCCTCCAGTTTCCAGCAGTCGTTCCCTAGAGGCCGATCCATGTGAATGCCCCCAGTCTCCAACAGCCGTTCCTTAGAGATCGCTCCATGTGAGGGCCTCCAGTCTCCAGCAGCCGTTCCCTAGAGGCCGCTCCATGTGAGGGCCCCCAGTCTCGAGCAGCCGTTCCCTAGAGGCCGCTCCATGTGAGGGCCCCCAGTCTCCAGCAGCCGTTCCCTAGAGGCCGCTCCATGTGAGGGCCCCAAGTCTCCAGCAGCCGCTCCCTAGAGGCCGCTCCATGTGAGGCACATCTGAGGTACAGAGTTATGAGCCTCTACACGGCATGGGTTTTTCTATGGGATTCAGGTGTGGAGAAAGTGTAGGCCGCTCCATGTGAGGCCCCCAATCTCCAGCAGCCGTTCCCTAGAGGCCGCTCCATGTGAGGGCCCCCAGTCTCAAGCAGCTGTTCCAGAGAGGCCGCTCCATGTGAGGCCTCCAGTTTCCAGCAGTCGTTCCCTAGAGGCCGCTCCATGTGAATGCCCCCAGTCTCCAACAGCCGTTCCTTAGAGATCGCTCCATGTGAGGGCCTCCAGTCTCCAGCAGCCGTTCCCTAGAGGCCGCTCCATGTGAGGGCCCCCAGTCTCGAGCAGCCGTTCCCTAGAGGCCGCTTCATGTGAGGGCCCCCAGTCTCCAGCAGCCGTTCCCTAGAGGCCGCTCCATGTGAGGGCCCCAAGTCTCCAGCAGCCGCTCCCTAGAGGCCGCTCCATGTGAGGCACATCTGAGGTACAGAGTTATGAGCCTCTACACGGCATGGGTTTTTCTATGGGATTCAGGTGTGGAGAAAGTGTAGGCCGCTCCATGTGAGGCCCCCAATCTCCAGCAGCCGTTCCCTAGAGGCCGCTCCATGTGAGGGCCCCCAGTCTTGAGCAGCCGTTCCCTAGAGGCCGCTCCATGTGAGGGCCCCCAGTCTCCAGCAGCCGTTCCCTAGAGGCCGCTCCATGTGAGGGCCCCAAGTCTCCAGCAGCCGCTCCCTAGAGGCCGCTCCATGTGAGGCACATCTGAGGTACAGAGTTATGAGCCTCTACACGGCATGGGTTTTTCTATGGGATTCAGGTGTGGAGAAAGTGTAGGCCGCTCCATGTGAGACCCCCAGACTCCAGCAGCCGTTCCCTAGAGGCCGCTCCATGTGAGGCACATCTGAGGTACAGAGTTATGAGCCTCTACACGGCATGGGTTTTTCTATGGGATTCAGGTGTGGAGAAAGTGTAGGCCGCTCCATGTGAGGGCCCCCAGTCTCAAGCAGCTGTTCCATAGAGGCCGCTCCATGTGAGGCCTCCAGTTTCCAGCAGTCGTTCCCTAGAGGCCGCTCCATGTGAATGCCCCCAGTCTCCAACAGCCGTTCCTTAGAGATCGCTCCATGTGAGGGCCCCCAGTCTCGAGCAGCCGTTCCCTAGAGGCCGCTCCATGTGAGGGCCCCCAGTCTCCAGCAGCCGTTCCCTAGAGGCCGCTCCATGTGAGGGCCCCAAGTCTCCAGCAGCCGCACCCTAGAGGCCGCTCCATGTGAGGGCCCCAGTCTCCAGCAGCCGTTCCCTAGAGGCCGCTCCATGTGAGGGCCCCAGTCTCCAGCAGCCGTTCCCTAGAGGCCGCTCCATGTGAGGCCCCCAGTCTCCAGCAGCCGTTCCCTAGAGGCCGCTCCATGTGAGGGCCCCAAGTCTCCAGCAGCCGTTCCCTAGAGGCCGCTCCATGTGAGGCCCCCAGTCTCCAGCAGCCGTTCCCTAGAGGCCGCTCCATGTGAGGGCCCCCAGTTTCCAGCAGCCGTTCCCTAGAGGCCGCTCCATGTGAGGACCCCCAGTCTCCCTAATGATATGACCTCGATGAGCTGGAGCATGGTCGTCTATGTAGATGAAATTGGACCCGTGTTGTCCGTACAGAGGCACAATTACTGGATTAATGATATTATTCTAGTAGTAGGGACTTGTCACTGTACCATTCTCGAAAATGCAGGGTAATTCTGTATGGACTAGACCCCTCTGCCCACACCTCTGTGCTTCAGCTCAACGGCTAGGCATATTCATCATGGGTAAGAGATATATTTACTACTCTTCCATATGCATATACGTCATTATATAATCGTTATATCATAATGAAGCTGTTTGGCATTATTTCATATACTCATACTTTGCATCTGCTACGATTCAGAGAATTGGAATGGCCAAATTCTTTTGTTTGACACAATTTCTCTTCCCACTTTAGGAATTTTTGTAGGGAAACCTTATTATGTATGTTTCTCATAATGGTTAATATATATGATAACAATTTTGACCCGGGTTTCTATGGTCTCCCCACTAATTCTATTATACTAATTGCCTTCTGCTGCCCCGCAGTTGCACTTCTGCCCGCCTGTCTTTTATTATAGATAAATCGATGTATGGATTTATTCCCATTATTACTGTCTTGTTCATGTGTATTTATTGATTAATAAAGATGTCTTTTTGTACCTTTGACATGACCAGTCTTTAATATATATGTCCTCATTTTGAGGCCAATCCATACAATTATTGGGATATTCAAACTCTCTATGGTTCTTCATTTAACCTCTACTGACACTATTATGCCACCAAAGTCTTGTCCGGTGACATCGGTGGCTGATGCATAGCGTTCTCCTGGATGTCTTTAACATGGTTGGTGGCCATCATTTCTGCTCCGCGTGAATCGGCTTTCATCTGTGAACAGCACTGAGTCCACTGGTCCCTCGTCCAGTGTAGATGACACCTGTGCCGGGTGGTGTGGTCAGGTATCCTTACAGATCATCTAGCACGCAGACCACCCTGATGTAAACGGTTTCGAATAGTCTGAGGAGACACTTGGGCGCCTCTCACCTCTCTTAAATGTGCCTGGAGTTGTGACATTCATCATTCAGTTTCGAAGGGCATTCATCACAATGAAGCGGTCATCAGCGTGGGATGTGGCCATAGTGTTGGCATATGCAACAGATTGGGACTTATTATAAGTGAAAGGAGGACTTTATACTAACCAGACAGCAGATGGCGATAGTGTGTAAAGTTATATACTTGCTGTAATGTGGGGAGGGAAGCTCTCAGTGGTTTGTTGTTTTCTTTTTTTCGGTTTTGCTTTTCTTCATGAATGTGTTGTCTTCAGTGCACGGACTGTGTGACACTGAATTGTATCTCATGTTTATCCAGTATGAAGTAAATACTGTTTACTCAAGATATCTTGCTGATTGAAGCTTTCCTAAGTACAGCAGTGACTGCAAGAAGACGCACTCTGCAACAGGTTATGGGCCCAGATAACCCCAGATAATCCCAGATAACCACAGGCACCCCAGATAACTCCAGGCAACCCAGGCACTCCAGACACTACAGGTCTGCACTACAAGCTCAGGCAGAAGGATCCTGGTTTATAGCCCAGATAACGGAGCACACAGATAAGCTCTGTAAACAGAAGGAACTAAATCCAGATACAGAGTGACAGAGGAATTTACCATCCCAGGAGCTGGATATAATTGCAGAGAATTCACAGGACATACAGGAGAATATCTTCAGTACAACTCTCTAAACAAGTAAAGGTACCTTCACACATAACGATATTGTTAACGATATCGTTGCATTTTGTGACGTAGCAACGATATCGTTAATGAAATCGTTATGTGTGACAGCAACCAACGATCAGGCCCCTGCTGGGAGATCGTTGGTCGCTGAAGAAAGTCCAGAACTTTATTTCGTCGCTGGATCTCCCGTGGACATCGCTGGATCGGCGTGTGTGACACCGATCCAGCGATGTCTTCACTAGTAACCAGGGTAAACATCGGGTAACTAAGCGCAGGGCCGCGCTTAGTAACCCGATGTTTACCCTGGTTACCATCCTAAAAGTAAAAAAAACAAACAGTACATACTTACCTAACGCTGTCTGTCCTCCAGCGCTGTGCTCTGCACTCCTCCTGCACTGGCTGTGAGCGTCGGTCAGCCGGAAAGCAGAGCGGTGACGTCACCGCTCTGCTTTCCGGCCGCTGTGCTCACACAGACAGTACAGGAGGAGTGCAGAGCACAGCGCTGGAGGACAGACAGCGTTAGGTAAGTATGTACTGTTTGTTTTTTTTACTTTTAGGATGGTAACCAGGGTAAACATCGGGTTACTAAGCGCGGCCCTGCGCTTAGTTACCCGATGTTTACCCTGGTTACCGGCATCGTTGGTCGCTGGAGAGCGGTCTGTGTGACAGCTCTCCAGCGACCAAACAGCGACGCTGCAGCGATCCGGATCGTTGTCGGTATCGCTGCAGCGTCGCTTAATGTGAAGGGGCCTTAAGACTATATAAAGATGATGAGTAACACAGAACTGAAATTTACAGTAGCTAAATTGAATAGTGAAAATTATCAGTTATGGAAATTCAAAGTAGAGATGTTGTTATCTAAGGATGATCTATGGGAAGTAATTGTTACAGCAAGACCAGATCAAGATAATCAGACATGGGATAAGAAGGATATACAAGCGAGAGCCACCATTAGCTTATTAGTGGATGATGCTCAATTAATACATATAAGAAATGAAGAAACAGCTAAGGGAATGTGGGAAGCATTAAGAAAACTGTATGAAAGACCTAGCTTGAATCACAAGTTGTTTTTATTAAGAAAGCTGTACAGTATGAGATTGAGTGCAAATGACGATATGCAGAAGCACATATTCTCAATGATGGAAGTGATATCACAGCTAAGATC
Organism: Ranitomeya imitator; assembly: GCF_032444005.1. NCBI lineage: Eukaryota > Metazoa > Chordata > Amphibia > Anura > Dendrobatidae > Ranitomeya > Ranitomeya imitator. Next base: position 834,615,960 of record NC_091283.1, read on the forward strand.
TATTGGTGAAGATATTAAAGAAAGTCATGTAGCAGCTATATTGTTGTGCAGTTTACCAGATTCGTATACAGCCTTGATAAATGCCCTTGAGACGAGACCAGAAACTGACATTACATTAGATTTTGTGAAAACAAGACTAATAGATGAATATCAGAGAAGAAAAGAACAAAGAAATGATTCTTCTACTGAAAAGGACAGTGAAAACGCTCTTAAAGCTACAGAATTCAAAAAACCCTATAATAAAGAGACAAGAGAATGCTTCAGATGTAAGAAAAAAGGTCATTTAAAGAAAGACTGTACCATATGGAAAGCAGAACAACAAAAATTACAACATAAAAAGCATACAGAGAAAGTAAAAAACACAATTTCCAATTCATGTGAGAATAATTGGAATGGCACATTTAAAGTAACAGACAAGAAATCATCACTTGGTTGATTTATTGATTCAGGAGCAACGAGTCATATGACAAGTGACAAGAATTTCTTTACTGATCTTGATTTAGATAAGAAAGAAGCCATTTATCTCGCAGATAGAAGCAAAATAACCGCAGAAGGTATCGGACAAGGTATGCTAAATTGTTCAAACAAATTCGGACAAGATTCAAAGATACTTGTACAAGATGTGTTGTATGTTCCAAAATTGGAAGGCGGATTATTATCTGTGAAACGTTTAACAGCAAAAGGACTTACAGTGAAATTCAAAGACAATGAGTGTGCAATTATTGCAGGAAACAAGGTGATAACCAAAGTCAAGGCAGATGAACAATTATATCATTTTGACACACCAAAGGAACAGATGAAGGTATGTACACATGATCACAAAAACTGCATTCACATGTGGCATAGACGTCTAGGACATAGACACCCTGACAGTATAAGGGAACTACAGAGAAAAGAATTGACAAAAGATTTAAAGATATCAGATTGCTCAATTACCATAAGATGTGATTGTTGTATAAAATCCAAAGCCACAAGGATATCTATTCCAAAAGAAAGTGAGATGAAAAGCGAAAGACCACTTGATTTGGTGCATACTGACGTATGTGGACCCATGAAAGTGACTACATCAGGAGGCAATAGATACATGTTGACTTTTATAGACGATTACTCAAGATACACAGTCACATACTTAATTAAAAACAAAAGTGAAGTTTTTGATAAACTTGTAGACTATGTAACAAGATCAAGTAACAAATTTCAAAGGAAGCCAATTGTCATCAGAAGTGATAATGGAGGTGAATTTACAAGTCACAGAATAGAATACTACTTAAGACAAAATGGAATAGAACACCAGAAAACGGTTCCATACACACCTGAACAAAATGGAGTAGCAGAAAGGAAAAACAGAACTCTAACAGAGATGATAAGATGTATGCTGACGGATTCCAAACTACCAGAGAAATATTGGGGTGAGGCAGCAATGACAGCTACTTATCTACAGAACCGACTTTTTTCCAGAAAACTGACGAAAACTCCATATGAACTGTGGCAAGGTATGAAACCAAGTGTCAATCATTTAAAAGTTTTTGGATGTAAAGTTTTCATATTCATTCCAACAGAAAAACGTTCCAAACTTCAAAACAGATCCATGGAAGGAATATTTGTTGGATATAGTGAAAATTGCAAAGGATACAGAATCCTAGATCCCAAAACAGACAGAGTTACGGTGAGTAACAGTGTGACATTCATTGAAGATTTGAATGAAGACATTATGATTTCAGTTGAAACAAAAAATGAGAAAACCAATAATGACACAACTGAAGAAATATCTGATGAGAAAGAAGTAGAAGTTAATGAAGAACAAAATACTGAAAGTGAAGAATCACAACTACAAACAGACACAGAACCAAGACGTTCAATGAGAGAGAACAAAGGAAAACCACCAAAACGTCTCTCATACAAGACAAGCACAAGAAAAATCTATGAGCCTACTTCTTGGGAGGAAATATCTAAACTTCCAGTGGAAGAAGCTAATAAATGGATAGAAGCAACAGAAACAGAAATTAAATCCATGCAAGATTCAAATACATGGACACTAACAGATTTACCAGAAGGAAGAAAAACCATAGGATGTAAATGGATTTTTAAAGTTAAATACCAAACAGATGGCACAGCTGAAAGATACCGAGCAAGACTCGTAGCTAAAGGGTATTCTCAAAAATATGGAGAAGACTATGATGAGACATTTGCTCCAGTTGTCAAACACACTACAATAAGAACTTTACTTACAGTTGCAGCAATGAAACGGATGCAACTGAGACATCTGGATGTAAAGACAGCTTTTCTGAATGGAGATTTAACAGAAGACATTTATATGGAACAACCTCCAGGATTCAAAGATGAAAGAAATCCAAACAAAGTTTGTAAACTACAGAAAAGCATATATGGTTTAAAGCAAGCAGCTAAAGCGTGGAATGACAAAATCACGGAAGTACTTACAAATGAAAAATTTCAAAGAAGCAAAGCTGATCCATGCTTATACACAAAAAGGCTGATTAATAGATGGATTTACATACTCATATATGTAGACGACATTTTGATTTGTTTTGAACAAGAAAGGGATAACGAAAACATTCTAAAAATCCTGAAGCAACATTTCGAAATCAAAGACTTGGGAAATGTAAAACAATATCTAGGAATACAAGTAGAAAGAGAAGAAGATGGAAGTTTCCTACTGAATCAAAATCACATGATTCAAGACATAACAGAAAAATTTGGATTAAAAGATGCAAAAACAGTAAAGTCTCCAATGGAAACTAATTATCTCAAAGAGATGAACAGTGAACAAAATATGCTACCAAATAATGAATACAGAACAGCAATAGGAAAACTACTGTACCTAGCAACCGTTACAAGACCAGACATCGCAGCAGCAGTAGGAATCCTGAGTAGAAAGGTATCAAAACCAAATAAAGCTGATTGGAATGCCGTGAAGAGAGTAATACGTTATTTGAAAGGAACTAGCAATGTTAAGCTGAAATTACCCACAAGCGATGATTGCATTTTAACAGGATATGTTGATGCAGATTGGGCTGGAGATCCAACTGACAGAAGATCTACCAGTGGACATATTTTTTTCCTCTCAGGTGGACCAATAAGTTGGACAAGTAAGAAACAGTCAATTGTGACACTATCTTCAACAGAAGCAGACTATGTTGCCGCAGCACATGCGAGTCAAGAAGTACTGTGGTTAAGACAATTGTTGACAGAATTAGGACAACCACAGTTGGCACCAACAAAACTAAAAGAGGACAATCAAGGATGTATTGTTCTTGCTCAGATGGAAAGAGTCAATCCAAGAACCAAGCATATTGATGTGAAATATCATTTCTTGAGAGATCATCAGGAACAAGGAGTCTTGAAGTTAGAGTACTGTCCTACTGAAGAAATGACAGCAGACATTTTCACGAAGGCGTTGAATGCTGATAAACATCAGAGACTAATAAAAAAGTTGGGTTTGATTGAATAAGTCCTTACTGTTGAGAAAAGGTGTTGGCATATGCAACAGATTGGGACTTATTATAAGTGAAAGGAGGACTTTATACTAACCAGACAGCAGATGGCGATAGTGTGTAAAGTTATATACTTGCTGTAATGTGGGGAGGGAAGCTCTCAGTGGTTGGTTGTTTTCTTTTTTTCGGTTTTGCTTTTCTTCATGAATGTGTTGTCTTCAGTGCACGGACTGTGTGACACTGAATTGTATCTCATGTTTATCCAGTATGAAGTAAATACTGTTTACTCAAGATATCTTGCTGATTGAAGCTTTCCTAAGTACAGCGGTGACTGCAAGAAGACGCACTCTCCAACACATAGGACGTCCACTTCTGTGCTATTTTGTGACTCTTCCAGTCTCCCGGTATTGCTGATGATTCTGTGACCCTCTAAGCTCGGTGACCACTTCCATCCATGAGAACATCCTGCGTGAAGCCTCGCAATGACGAGGTACCATTCATTAATTAGCTGTCGTCTTGGTCTCGTGATGTCAAAATGTGAAGAGCGTGATGTGGACGACTGCTTAATACCAATTCTAATTGTACCCCGAAATTCATTGGCTGATTAATGGATCAAACACTTGTGGTGAATTTTGCCATTAAGGTCCTTGTTAGAAAACAGCAAGTTGTGATAAAAGTCCTGAGACATTGAACAGTTGGACGTGTGCATTCAGAAGGTTAGAGGAGGTCACATTAAGTTCATCTGAAAAGGTTGGAGGGCATTTTTGATTCATCACGCTAAAGCCAAATATCCCTAACTTTTTTGTGACTAGTGTATGTTACAGAATGACAAAAATCAAAACAAGCAGAAAAAATAGTGACGGTACTGCAGTATCGAGAGCCTGTAATAAGATCGACAGGATGACTATGTTTATAAGAAACTGAATAGAAAATATTGTTAGTTAAGTGACCAGACGTATAGGTGTAACTGCATTTTGTGTTTACTTGTGTTATCTTTATCTAATATTTATATTTTTTTGGTGATCTGAAACATCTGACGTGGAGAATCACAATAGCAGGTCAATTTTAGCATTTAGTGAAACTATCAAAAAAGCCAAACAAAAAACAAGTGTGGGATTGCACTTTTTTTGCAATTTCACCACACTTGGAATTTCTTTCCCTTTTTCTAGTACAAGACATGGCAAAACCAATGATGTCGTTCAAAAGTAAAACTCATCCACAAAAAAATAAGTCCTCACATGGCCATATTGATGGAAAAATAAAAAAGTTATGGCTCTGGGAAGGAGGGGAGCGAAAAACAAAAATGCAAAAACAAAAAAGCGCCGCGTCTTGAAAGGGTTAAGCGTGCCCTGCATTTGTTCAGACTGGCCTACTGCCTCAACGCATTACCCTAATTATTCCTGTGTGGCCCATTAAAAAAAAAAAAAAAAAAAACTTAAACCATAATCAGGTTCCTCGCATCATGTGCTCATACACTTTATGCAGTTAATAGCCCTCTGTCTGTACTGTTACATATTTAGGCAGTTAACGGGTTCATGCAGCTTTACATGAACACCCAAGCCTTACACTATGGCTGGTCCGAATAACGAAAACAATTGTTATCATCCACCTCTCGTGTCTCCCCTTTTTCCTTTTCCTTTTCCCCACACTGTCTGTTTGCTATCTCGGCCTTCTTTTCTACTCGCTTTCTAAAACTGAACATGGACAAAACAGAATTCATCATCTTTCCCCCATCTCACTCTACCCCTCCAACAGACCTGTCTATCAATGTCAGTGGCTGCTCACTTGCCCCAGTCCCACACGCCCGGTTTCTCCGGGTGATCCTTGACTCTGCCTTCTCTTTAAAGCCACATATCCAAGCCCTTGACTCCTGCCATCTCAAACTCAAAAATATGTTTTGGATCCACGCATTCCTTCACCGCGACACCACAAAAACACTAGTGCATGCCCTTATCATCTCCTGCCTTGATTACTGCAACCTCCTACTCTCTGGCCTCCCCTCTAGCACTCTGGCACCACTCCAATCCATCCTACACTCTGCTGCCCGACTAATCCACCTGTCTCCCTGCTATTCCCCAGCCTTGCCCCTATGCCAAGGCCTTCACTGCCTTCCTATCGCCCAGAGACTCCAGTTCAAAACCCTTACAATGACATACAAAGCCATCCACAACCTGTCTCCTCCATACATCTGAGACATGGTATCCCGGTACTTACCTACACGCAACCTCCGATCCTCTCAAGACCTCCTTCTCCATTCCCCTCTCATCTCTTCTTCCCAAAACCGCATCCAAGACTTCTCCTGTGCTTCCCCCATACTCTGGAACTCTCTACCACAACACATCAGACTCTCGCCTACCATAGAAACCTTCAAAAAGAACCTGAAGACTCACCTCTTCCGACAAGCCTGCAGTGATCCTCAACCTACTGAACTGCCACACAACCAGCTCTACCCTCTCCTAGTGTATCCTCACCCATCCCCTGCAGACTGTGAGCCCTCGTGGGCAGGGTCCTCCTTATGTACCTGTATGCCTTGTTTTTTGATCATGTTTAGTTGTATTTGTCTACAGTTGTGGCCAGAAGTATTGACACCCCTGCAATTCTGTCAGATAATACTCAGTTTCTTCCTGAAAATGATTGCAATCACAAATTCTTTGGTATTATTATCTTCATTTAATTAGTCTCAAATGAAAAAACACAAAAGAGAATGAAGCAAAAAGTAAAACATTGATCATTTCACACAAAACTCCAAAAATGGGCCAGACAAAAGTATTGGCACCCTCAGCCTAATACTTGGTTGCACAACCTTTAGCCAAAATAACTGCGACCAACCGCTTCCGGTAACCATCAATGAGTTTCTTACAATGCTCTGCTGGAATTTTAGACCATTCTTCTTTGGCAAACTGCTCCAGGTCCCTGATATTTGAAGGGTGCCTTCTCCAAACTGCCATTTTTAGATCTCTCCACAGGTGATCTATGGGATTCAGGTCTGGACTCATTGCTGGCCACCCTAGAAGTCTCCAGTGCTTTCTCTCAAACCATTTACTAGTGCTTTTTGAAGTGTGTTTTGAGTCGTTGTCCTGCTGGAAGACTCATAACCTCTGAGGGAGACCCAGCTTTCTCACACTGGGCCCTACATTATGCTGCAAAATTTGTTGGTAGTCTTCAGACTTCATAATGCCATGCACACGGTTAAGCAGTCCAGTGCCAGAGGCAGCAAAGCAACCCCAAAACATCAGGGAACCTCCGCCATGTTTGACTGTAGGGACCATGTTCTTTTCTTTGAATACCTCTTTTTTTCTCCTGCAAACTCTATGTTGATGCCTTTGCCCCAAAAGCTCTACTTTTGTCTCATCTGACCAGAGAACATTCTTCCAAAACGTTTTAGGCTTTTTCAGGTAAGTTTTGGCAAACTCCAGCCTGGCTTTATGTCTCGGGGTAAGAAGTGGGGTCTTCCTGGGTCTCCTACCATACAGTCCCTTTTCATTCAGACGCCGACGGATAGTACGGGTTGACACTTGTACCCTCGGACTGCAGGCCAGCTTGAACTTGTTTGGATGTTAGTCGAGGTTCTTTATCCAACATCCGCACAATCTTGCCTTGAAATCTCTTGACAATTTTTCTTTTCCGTCCACATCTAGGGAGGCTAGCCACAGTGCCATGGGCTTTACACTTCTTGATGACACTGCGCACGGTAGACACAGGAACATTCAGGTCTTTGGAGATGGACTTGTAGCCTTGAGATTGCTCATGCTTCCTCACAATTTGGTTTCCCAAGTCCTCAGACAGTTCTTTGGTCTTCTTTCTTTTCTCCATGCTCAATGTGGTTCACACAAGGACACAGGACAGAGGTTGAGTCAACTTTAATCCATGTCAACTGGCTGCAAGTGTGATTTAGTTATTGCCAACACCTGTTCGGTGCCACAGGTAAGTTACAGGTGCTGTTAATTACACTAATTAGAGAAGCATCACATGATTTTTCCGAACGGTGCCAATACTTTTGTCCACCCCCTTTTTATGTTTGGTGTGGAATTATATCCAATTTGGCTTTAGGACAATTCTTTTTGTGTTTTTTTCATTTAAGAAAAATTAAATGAAGATAATAATAACAAAGAATTTGTGATTGCAATCATTTTCAGGAAGAAACTGAGTATTATCTGACAGAATTGCAGGGGTGTCAATACTTTTGGCAACAGCTGTATATCTGCTCCCTTTTCACATGTAAAGCTCCATGGAACAAATTGCGCTATACAAATGTATAATAATAATAATAATAATAATAATAATTTAAGTGTGACGAATATGCAAAAAAAAGGAAATCAGGATGGGGCAAACACTTTTTCATACCGCTGTGTGTGTGTATATATATATATTCTGAAAATAATTTCCTGAAATTGTTCCACAATCTGTAGACACAGTCATTCACACACTGGTGATCTCCGACTATCTTTGCTACTGTGAGACTCTGCCTCTCTAACATGCTCTTTTAATCTAGTCATGTGACTTAGTTATATATTGACCTTCCGACTGTTTTTCCTTAATAGCGCTTACTTTTCCAGCCTTTTACCATCTCTGCCCTGACTTCTTTGAGATGTGTTGCTGTCATCAATTTCTAAATGAGTTATTTTTTTAAAATAAAATGGAAAAATTACCAATGTTCAACTACTTTATCTCTTTATCTCAACTTCCTTATCTCTGTCCTATGTTCTGAATAAAATATGGCTATAATAGATTTTCAAATTTATTGCATTATTGTTTTCTTTACATTTTACTCAGCGACCCAACTTTTCTGGAACTGACTTTGTACATGAAACGGAGACCTTTAACATCCTCACGTGAATACTGTATGTGCTACTTTGCATTTTGTACATTGTAGCACAATTATATTTCATCATATAAAGAGTGATACATTAACAGTATATTGCAGTATAATTTATCTGCACTATATAGTAGTATTACTGTATTTATATGCACACATTATATAGTACGTGTTTTGTACCTGAAGACTTTCTTTGTGTGTACAGTATATATTAGCTTTTTACGTGTAGAGATATATTTGATTGCACGGTGTATGTTAGTATTAATTGTGGATGCTGCATTGTTTACGTCATTATTTATTTGTACAGTATGGCAGCAATATCTAATTATACTTTAGGTGACACTGTATACGGCTGTTTTCTCTCATGCTTCATCCAGTGCTATATAGTCTCATTTTCAAGTTTTTTTAAAGAAAAACTAAGAAATGATAGAAAACTGGAAAGCGTTAGCAAGTAGACGTTGATAGTTGATGGCGTTGATAGTAGGTGAGCTACTGGCCGTTGACAAAAAGAAAGATGTAACAGAGATTATATGATATTTTTTTTTTCTGAAAGAGGTGATTTTATCATTCTGTCTTTCTAAATGGTTTCTTGTTTTTTCATAGATCATCAAAGCCTTCTATAATGACGCGTACATCCATCGATATCGGACGCCGATGTCGGAGAGCTTGCTCACCTCACTGTGGTCCCTCTCCGTGGCTATCTTTTCCGTCGGGGGGATGTTTGGATCTCTTTCTGTTGGATATTTTGCCAACCGATTTGGGAGGTGAGAGCGGGGATACTGTCACTGTCACTGTCACTGTTGGTACATTTCAAGCCACAATTCTTTTATTATCACGTGCCTTGTCGAGCAAAGGTGTAAATAAAATGAATGCAAATTAGTTTATTAAAGTTTTTTTTTCAAAAATAGATAAGATATGAGATAACGTGCAGATCGCTGGGGATCCTTTGGTCATCTGGGACCATCGGAACCCTGACCCGAATAAGCTGAGGTGCGCATACTTGGTCTCCTCTCCATTCTTGGTTGACAGGGGCTGCAGGAGAAAAGAAAAGGACAGCATCCAGCTATTTCCGGCAGTCACACAGACCGAGAATGGAGCGGAGATGAAGCATGTGCACCTCAGCTCCCTTCCAGAAGGGGCAGCAGAGCCCGGTTCTCAGGGCCCTACAGTCCCAATTAGTCGGACCCTGAACGATTAGTAAGTTATCACTCATCCTATGAATAGGGGATAACGTGTTATTTTTGGAATAACCCCTTCGCGACTTGCGTAACTTTTTAATTAACACTTTTTTTTATATAAAACACTCACAGTTGATTGAAGCGCGTTTCGGGCCGGTTTTCCGGGCTTTAAAAGGGACCTGTGCCACTTTACTAGATTGCCACACATTCTGAAGCTAATTAAAACACTCTTCAGGCCTAATTACACAATCTGATCCAGTTCCAGTTAATTGCAGCGCTCTTCGGGACCAAATTATGAAATCCTCAGTCATAATTACACAATAAGGTTCTATTAGATGACAACGCATTCCGGGGCCAATTGACCTGACTCTCTGGTACAAAAACATCTCCAGTTTCAGTAGGTTTGTGACGTTTTGGTGTCAATTGACTCTGTGTTCATGCAGAATAACATGATTGACTCATTTTAAAGCCATCGATTGATCTGATCACATTCTCTTTACCAGGAGGAATTCAATGCTGTTGGTCAATGTCGCCGCCTTGGTGGGGGGAGCACTTATGGCTCTCTCGAAGCTTGCTTGGTCCTTTGAGATGCTTATTATTGGAAGATTCATCATTGGAGTATTTTCTGGATTCTGCACCGGTCTCATACCTATGTATATCGGGGAGCTGGCACCGACTGCTTACCGAGGCGCTCTAGGCACTCTGAACCAGCTTGGCATCGTAGTGGGAATATTGATAGCGCAGGTTGGTTGGCTTGAGGGTGCAATAAGATCGGTGTATATCCTAATCCTAAAGAGCCTACGTCTGAGCAAGTGATTGGAGGTGCTACAGTGCACCTGAAGAGCCACAGCGCCGTACATTTTGTAGTGGCCATGAGTGGTACTGCATGTAGAAGTGAATGAAAGAAAGTCTGCAGTACCTTTCATGGCCACAACACCATGGATGGAGCTCTGCAGCACCCTCAATCAGATGATCAGTTGCAGAGTCGGGAGTTGGCTTCCAACCAACTGGTTATGGCATCTTCATAATACATCCATAGAATAAACTCCCACGCGGTTCAAGCCATAATCCATCCCTAGCTTATTGACAGTGGGTACCAAGTGTTATGTTAGACCTGTGCGGTACTGTGATTTCAGCTGGCATTTCCCATGGAGGCCAATATACACTTCTTAATTGTTATTCTGTAGTGTGTAAATACTGCCATAAAGTGCTCAAATAGCATGGCCTCCATCCATACCATAATCCAATAACTGTGTTATACAATTATTCGTAACATTTATGGCTGTGAGAAGTCTGATTTACCCTTCAGGACCTCATCTCACCTCTAAAGGCCCCCATACACATTTGACTAAAGTTTGCCGATATCAGGTGTGCCCATAACATAGGACATGGATCAATGAGATTGCGTTGTCTACTAAGTATCTCACATCCTGATTGGTCTTTGTATTCTCTCTTTTAGATTTTCGGGCTGGAAGTCATCCTGGGGTCGGCCACCTTCTGGCCTCTCTTACTGGGGATCACGGTTATCCTGTCGGTCCTTCAGTGCGGGCTGCTGCCGTTCTGCCCGGAGAGCCCCCGATATCTACTGATAGTAAAGAAGGAGCATGAGCAAGCTGAGACCAGTGAGTGTCTGGAGAATCTGACGGTGGTAGTGGTAGGAGAAGGACTCGTAAAAGAGAATTAGTGGAAGAAGATGTAGTAGTGGTAGGAGAGGGACTAGTAATGGAGTATTAGTAGAAGAAGACGTAGTAGTGGTAGGAGAGGGACTAGTAATGGAGAATTAGTAGAAGAAGACGTAGTAGTGGTAGGAGAGGGACTAGTAATGGAGAATTAGTAGACGAAGACGTAGTAGTGGTAGGAGAGGGACTAGTAATGGAGAATTAGTAGACGAAGATGTAGTAGTGGTAGGAGAGGGACTAGTAATGGAGAATTAGTAGAAGATGACATAGTAGTGGTAGGAGAGGGACTAGTAATGTAAAATTAGTAGAAGAAGATGTAGTAGTGGTAGGAGAGGGACTAGTAATGGAGTATTAGTAGAAGATGACATAGTAGTGGTAGGAGAGGGACTAGTAATGTAAAATTAGTAGAAGAAGATGTAGTAGTGGTAGGAGAGGGACTAGTAATGGAGAATTAGTAGAAGGAGATGTAGTAGTGGTAGGAGAGGGACTAGTAATGGAGTATTAGTAGAAGAAGACGTAGTAGTGGTAGGAGAGGGACTAGTAATGGAGTATTAGTAGAAGGAGACGTAGTAGTGGTAGGAGAGGGACTAGTAATGGAGTATTAGTAGAAGATGTAGTAGTGGCAGGAGAGGGACTAGTAATGGAGAATTAGTAGACGAAGACGTAGTAGTGGTAGGAGAGGGACTAGTAATGGAGTATTAGTAGAAGATGACATAGTAGTGGTAGGAGAGGGACTAGTAATGTAAAATTAGTAGAAGAAGATGTAGTAGTGGTAGGAGAGGGACTAGTAATGGAGAATTAGTAGAAGGAGATGTAGTAGTGGTAGGAGAGGGACTAGTAATGGAGTATTAGTAGAAGAAGACGTAGTAGTGGTAGGAGAGGGACTAGTAATGGAGTATTAGTAGAAGAAGATGTAGTAGTGGCAGGAGAGGGACTAGTAATGGAGAATTAGTAGACGAAGACGTAGTAGTGGTAGGAGAGGGACTAGTAATGGAGTATTAGTAGAAGGAGACGTAGTAGTGGTAGAAGAGGGACTAGCAATGGAGTATTAGTAGAAGAAGACGTAGTAGTGGTAGGAGAGGGACTAGTAATGGAGTATTAGTAGAAGGAGACATAGTAGTGGTAGAAGAGGGACTAGCAATGGAGTATTAGTAGAAGAAGACGTAGTAGTGGTAGAAGAGGGACTAGTAATGGAGTATTAGTAGAAGAAGATGTAGTAGTGGTAGAAGAGGGACTGGTAATGGAGTATTAGTAGAAGAAGTCATAGCAGTGGTAGAAGAGGGACTAGTAATGGAGTATTAGTAGAAGACGATGTAATAGTGGTAGGAGAGGGACTAGTAATGGAGAATTAGTAGAAGAAGTCATAGCAGTGGTAGAAGAGGGACTAGTAATGGAGTATTAGTAGAAGTCATAGCAGTGGTAGAAGAGGGACTAGTAATGGAGTATTAGTAGAAGAAGTCATAGCAGTGGTAGAAGAGGGACTAGTAATGGAGTATTAGTAGAAGTCATAGCAGTGGTAGAAGAGGGACTAATAATGGAGTATTAGTAGAAGTAATAGCAGTGGTAGAAGAGGGACTAGTAATGGAGTATTAGTAGAAGGAGTTATAGCAGTGGTAGGAGAGGGACTAGTGATGGAGTATTAGTAGAAGACGATGTAATAGTGGTAGGAGAGGGACTAGTAATGGAGAATTAGTAGAAGAAGACGTTCTAGTGGTAGGAGAGGGACTAGTAATGGAGAATTAGTAGAAGAAGACGTTCTAGTGGTAGGAGAGGGACTAGTAATGGAGAATTAGTAGAAGAAGACGTTCTAGTGGTAGGAGAGGACTAGTAATGGAGAATTAGTAGAAGAAGACGTTCTAGTGGTAGGAGAGGGACTAGTAATGGAGTATTAGTAGAAGAAGACATACTAGTGGTAGGAGAGGGACTAGTAATGGAGAATTAGTAGAAGAAGACGTTCAAGTGGTAGGAGAGGGACTAGTAATGGAGAATTAGTAGAAGAAGACGTTCAAGTGGTAGGAGACGGACTAGTAATGGAGTATTAGTAGAAGATGACATAGTAGTGGTAGGAGAGGGACTAGTAATGTAAAATTAGTAGAAGAAGATGTAGTAGTGGTAGGAGAGGGACTAGTAATGGAGAATTAGTAGAAGAAGACGTAGTAGTGGTAGTGTAGAAGAATACAAAGTAATACAATAGTGGTGTTAGTAGTAGTAGTAAAAGTAATGGTGGTAGCAGAATAATACACAGTAGTATAAGCATAAGTAGTAATAAAACAAATAGTGCTAGTATCAGAAGAACTAGTAGCTGTAATGATAGTAGTAGAAGTAGTAGTACTCGTAGTGCTGGTAGAATAAGTAGCAGTGATAAGAAACAGTAGAGTTATTTGTAGTAGCGTTGGTGGTAGTAGTGGAAGTAGTTGTGGTAGAATATTAATATTATTACTACTAATAGTGTTAGTAGAAGAAGTAGTTGTAGTAGTATTGAAAGTAATAGTAAAAATAGTGGTGGTGGTTGGAGAAGAAGTAGTGGTAACAGTAGTAGAAGTAGTGATAGTAAAAAGTAGTAAAAAAAGTAAAAGTAGAAACAAAATGAACATATACCCATTACCCAGCCATAATTAAATAGTAAGTAATAGTGCATATAAATAACATAGGATACTTGGTAAACACTGTTCTTGATAAAAAAAAGCGTAAAAGCCGTCCCACCGCGACAAGGTATCCCCATCGAGATTGTCCTAACTTCTAATATTAAAACAAGCACCATGTGTCAGATGACCGCAATGTAGAGGAGACAGAGCAGGATCGGAGCAATGATAAAAACTGTACAAAAGAAGGAGTAGTGGTTGTATTAGAGGACGTAGTAGCTGTAATGGTGGCGGTAGTAGAAGAAAACGTAGAAGTAATGGTAGAATAAGTAGTTGTATTCGTAGAAGTAGTGGTGACATAACAATAATACAGTGCATCCGTAAAGTCATGGTGCACTTTTGACCAGTCACAGGATCTATTTATAGTTTACATTTTGGCGCCCTTTCTCTGGCCCAATCATATCAGACCTGTTCATGAGGAGAGATAACAAGAACCAATCAAACAACACAAACTCATTTAAGCTGGTGCTGATCCCCCAGTCAGATTAACCCCTGATAAACTGAACTCTGATTAATACACTGCCAGGTCTGTGACATCATGCAACCGCAGGCGTATGCCAGCTGTGTGGTTTTTCTTGCCAGTCGAGATGTGGACTGTACAGAGGAAAGTTCAGTCTGTTCTGTGGCTCGCTAAATTCGAATCCGTGACCAAAGTGCTACGTGAATATCGGCGCGTTTATACCGAAGCGCCACCACATAGGAATAACATTACTCGGTGGGATAAGCAGTTGAAGGAAACCAGCAGTTTGGTGGAGAAACCCCGTTCTGGTAGGCCATCAGTCAGTGACGAGTCTGTAGAGGCTATACGGGATAGCTACCTAAGGAGCCCTAAAAAATCTGTGAGTGTGTGTGCTCTACAATTACACCGAAGCAAGACTACAGTTCATAAGGTGTTAAAGAAACGTCTCTGATTTACGGGGTACAAACTGCGGCTGTTGCACGGTATCAAACCGGTGGATAGACCCAAACGATGCGCGTTTGCTACAGATATGCTTCATGAGATCCACAATGGTGCAAGATTTTTGCAGAAGATTGTGTTTAGCGATGAGGCGACCTTCCATATCTATGGACATGTTCATCGCCATAACGTCCGAATATGGGTTGCTGAACATCCTCATGCCTACGTTGAGTATGAACGTAACACCACTAAAGTGAACGTGTGGTGTGGCCTGATGCATGGTAAGGTGATAGGCCCATTTTTTTTCGCGTAGCGGTCTGGTGACGGCAAACACGTATCTTGACATGTTGGAATTGTATGCAGTGCCACAATTTCCAGAAGGTGTCATCTTTCAAAAGGACCATGAAAGAGCAGAAAAAAAGCAGTGTCATGATCACCCATATAACTTCAGTGATCCCCTTTAGAATTTTTGTAGTGCCCTCAAGTTTTTTGCTGTTCAATCTTTTTCAACAGGATGGCGCTCCTTCACACTACACCACCATTGTTTGCGATATAACTACTCCCACTCAGGCAGGAACAATAATTATCAACGCCGCCGTCGCTACAACGACTCCCAAAAGCGCAGGACAAGGTATGCTGCCACCAACTTCGATTAACGGGTCCACCGCTAACCCAAAACAGTAGTGTAATTCCCTTCAGAAGACTTAGGGTTCGTTTTAGAGCAGGAGAACGAAGCTAGTATTTTAAATATTTTACTCCATAAAGATCAGGCAGTGTTTATAAAAAGGTATATAAAAATGTTACAATATGAAACAAAGTATGTATGTACAAAGCAATTATAAAATAACATGGATTAAAGAAGAAAGATAAAACTCACATGTGCTCAGATCATCTCAGCAACATGTGTACATTGAACGTATCAACGACATTAATCACTTAAAACAGAGAATCACAGATGTTATTCACTCTGTAACACTAGACGTCCTTCTTACCCGTGTGTGGCAAGAACTTCACTATCGTTTGGATGTGTGTAGGGCAACAAATGGAGCCGACATCGAACTGCACTGAATAGGTATGACACTGGGAGAGTTTTTATTTTATTTGGAGCAGATTTCACATTTCTATTGTTTTTTGTTGCTTTCCAGTGACTGGTCAAAAGTACACCATGACTTTATGGACACACTTGTAGTAATAGTAATAATAATAATAATAATAATAATAATAATAATAATTACTACTAGTGTTTGTTGTAGTGGTGGAAAAACTAGTAGTAATGGAATAATAATAATAATTACTGAGATGTAGTAGAAGTAGTAATAATAGAAGTTATGGAAGTAGAAATAGTAGTTGTAGAATAAAAAAAATAATAATAAATAAGTAGAAGTAAAAGTATCAGTAGTAGTTGTAATGGTGGTAGTAGTAGTCCTGCACCATTGTGTTCTGTGTTCTTTCCATGTAATAGACATTAGAGTTGCTTTTTTTATATCAAAATATCATTGAGGAACCAGTATGGTAAATGCTGTACAGAGTAAAAAAATGGAAATGACAAAATTGTTTTTTTCCCTTTAAAAACCTCCCCAAACAAGTTTAGTATTGTCATAATTGTAGTGACCTAGAGAATCAAGTTTTCACTTTATTTTTACTGCACAATAAATGCTGTAAACTGGGGATCCCCTCCAAAAATCCCCTCCCCCCAAAAATGGATTTTTGTTTTTTTTCACCATTTTACTGCACTTGTATTTTCCCCCCGTTTTTCAATACATTTTATGGTAAAGTGAATGGTGTCATTCACAACCACAAGTCGTCCTGCAAAAAAACAAGGTCTCCTACGGCCGTGTAGAGGGAAAAATAAAAAAGTTATGGTTCGTCGGAAAAAGGAAGCAAAAACTAGACTTCTATTGCCCCAAGAAGTTGGCAACTGATGGCACCATTGCCCAATCTTTGCCTTCATGCCTCTCGGCTTCTGAGGCTTCGCCTTTTGCATTTTATTGACTTGATAAATTCAACATAAAGTTTGGAGAAACTTTGTCACTACTTTTTGTTTAATACTGACGGACTTCATATGTGATTTTAGTTCTTCGGAAACTTCGGGGCACTCAGGACGTGGCCTCTGACATAGAAGAGATGAAGGAAGAAGGTCACCGCATGGCACAGGAGAAACCCGTGTCCTTTATAGAACTGTTCCGCTTCAGTCGGTACCGGCAGCCCATTATTATCGCCATCGTTCTGCAGCTTTCGCAGCAGCTATCTGGCATTAATGCAGTAAGTCATCTTATTTTTCAGCCTTTGTTCTTTCTTTTTTTCATTTTTTTTTTCACTATTAGCCTCTGATTGACCGCTTTGGTTTTCTTTACAGGTGTTTTACTATTCCACAAGTATCTTCAAGGCCGCAAATGTTCCGAATCCGGTTTATGCAACCATTGGTGCCGGTGTGGTGAATACTGTTTTTACGGTAGTGTCGGTGAGTATTGACCCACAGTGTGAGCTTAGTTCATCATATTAGTAATATCCCCATATTAGACACGAGCCAATCACTTTGAGACTCATTGAGTTCAACTCGAATCTCACAAAATAATTGGCTTTGACAAAATGCGTTTTGATTTTTTTTTGCAATTTGAGACACGTGAATCCACTAAAAAGGTGGCTGATCAGCCGCCTTTCGGTTGGATTAAAAAGTGTAGGGAGAGTAAAAAATGATAGAAACATAATATTCACCTGGACTTCACTTGTCTTCTTTGGTCCAATCGCCGGTGTGGTCTGCACTGGGCCATCTTTGCCACCAAGGATGGCCCAATGCAGACCACACCAGCGACTTGACAACTGGACAGGTGAAGGCAGGTATAATTCTTTTATTTGTTTTTATATATATTTAGTATGGGCAGGGGTTTGGTGATCAAACCAAACTAATCTACATTTGATTTGTATTTGTTGTTGAATTTTTTGACCAAATTGGAGCAAATTTCCCAATTTTCACTACAGAAGATTTGCTCGTTAGTACTCCATATACTAATATATGTGCAAATGTGAATAATATTGTCATTTCTTCCAGCTCTTGGTTGTAGAACGCGCCGGACGTCGGACTCTGCACCTAGTTGGTCTTGGTGGAATGGCAGTGTTTGCAGTAATCATGACAATTTCCTTGAAACTAAATGTAAGACCATGACTCCCTCCTAGCCATTTATCTCCTTAGAACTGGGGCCCACTCCACAGTCATGGGGCCCAAGAGCAATATTTGGGATAGACTCCATTACCTGCAGCCACCACCAGGGGGAGCTCACAGTATATGGGAAAATAATTAATTACAGGCAACTGAGAAAGTATCTGCTAAGCTAATGCTCCAATTAAGGCAGTCTGTCTGTATTGCACCATATTGTTGTACCTGTGGTCAATATATCCCATGTTCTGTGTCCCAAGATAGCACTAGATAAAAAAAAAAGTGCTGCTTTTTAGTGGCTTCACATCCCCCCAATTAATGGAATAAAAACTGAGTAAAAAGCCATATGAAGGCGAAAATGATAGCTAGAACAAGTACAGCTCATCGTAGACCAATTTATAACTCACACAAAACATGAGAAAGTTTTGAGCCAAGAAGATGGCATCGCAAACCAAATTTTTAAGTTTAACCAACTTGTAAAAGTTTAACTAACTGTATAAAAAACATAATTCTTTTTTTAGATTGTCATTATAGTCCTGACTCGCAAAATGAATACCGCAAAAAAAGCTTGCGCTACGTTATATGGTCACTTAAATTGAGCCGACAAAAAAATACAACTTGTCCCACAAAAAAATAAATATGGGTATATCGATAGTAAAATGGTAAAAAGTTATGCATAGCTGTCTGCGATGTCAAGGGGTTAACAAATACATAAAATCACGGTACACGACCATATAGTACTTACATAATACCACTAAAGAGTGCTAAAAAAACACTATAAAGAGGGTATTAATAGCATAACTAATAATAACACATATGAATAATATTGCCCTAAGATTGTCAAAGAACTCCACCATAATGTGCTTACTTAATACCGCCATACAGTGCCCAAATAAGACCACCGTACAGTGGTTAAATCATAATATCCTAGTCCCCAATTTGCATCACTGTATATTGCCTGAAATAATATTACCAATATATGCTATAATGACAGTACCTATGTAGTAATACCGCCGCCACCAGTCTAACACCATCCAATTATAGTGATGCCCATGTTCCTGAGGAAGGTAGCGTGATCCCTTGATGACAGTGATAACGCTTTTATTTTTCCTCCTGTTGTTCCAGAACGACGGCCAGGTAATAGGATGGAGTTACGTCAGCATAGCAGCAGTCTTTGGGTTTGTGGCTTTGTTTGAGATCGGCCCAGGACCCATTCCTTGGTTCATCGTAGCTGAGCTCTTCAGTCAAGGTCCTCGGCCGGCAGCCATGGCTGTATCTGGATGTTCCAACTGGACGGCTAACTTTCTAGTGGGCATGTTGTTTCCCTATGCACTGGTGAGTTGGAAAGGTGGTCTAGATATCGGAAGGGGATATTCACCAAGAAGTGGATGGACCATATCCAATATCCTGTCCACACTTAGGACAGTACTGGATCATAGGGGTGAGCAAAAAGATTTACGTTACCCAGTTCCGACCTCTGGTCCGGTCCACTTGTAGCCAGTTGGACTTCTTTTGCCGGCGTCCTTGGCCCGGCATCCAGGGCGCCTTGGTCATTTCCTAGGCTCCAGGTTACTATATGATGTCTGTGTATGGCGATACCCCGGGCAACATCCTGACATGGAAACAACAGTGGTGCCAGGAGATTCCGAGCTGGCCAAAGAAGTGAAACCCAACCTCAACAAACCAGAGATCGGAGCTAGGTACCAGAAATCTTTTTGCTTTTCGGAATAGATTTTTTTGGACATGGGTTGTCAGCCCCGTTACTTGTCTCAGGGTAGGACCTAATTGAAAGTCTCAGCTCTTGGCAGAAAACTTCTTTAAAGAACGAGCTCCATAATCGCGTTCTCTCAACTTCATAAATTTCCTTTTTTTCTTCCTCTACCCACCTCTTTCCGAACTACAGAAAGGATGCGGTCCATTTGTCTTCCTCATATTCATGGGCTTTTTGATCATCTTCTTCATCTTCACTTTCTTCAAAGTCCCTGAAACAAGGGGTCGGACATTCGAAGACATAGCCCAGGAATTTCAGAAAAAGAGTCGTCCAGAACCTGCCGGGAAGCGCAACAGCGTAGAACTGACCGGTGTTAAGGTGCCGCAGGATCCTCTGGAGTAAGCAGAACATGAGGCGATGGTAGATGTCCACCATGCTCCAAACACGATCAGACCATGAACTGAAACATCTCAGGAAAGTTTATTTTTTTCTGCAAGGATTACATGGAAGTCTTGGAAAAAGTGGCATCATTCTGCAGATCTGAACGCCCCTGGATCCATCAGAACCAGATTTCCTGAATATAGTGTATAGTATTATAAGAATGGAGAGCCTTGTTCCTCCTGGTACAAATGATCAGGACCAGGATCATCAAGAACTTTTCGTCTAGTTTTATTTATTTAAAGTGTATTCAAGAAGATATTTTTTATATATTTGCTATTCTATCTTGTCGGCTCACACGATTCTGCAGAAACATCTCCCCCCCTTCCCTTATCTCAGAGACACGGCTACATTATATATTCAAATAAAAGGGATTGTCCACTTTGATTGATCCCTGTTTGCTAGAAGGGCCCCTGTGTATCTAGCAGTAATATTCAGCAAATCTACAGCAAGTGTTAAAGAGTGACCGTCGGTTTAATTTTCTTTTACAAAAATAAATAGTGCACATGAAAATAAGAAACTGTAATAGATCTCATCAGGGAAATTTCATTTTTTCTCCTCTTGCGCTGATCGTATTTATGGGTAAAATATGACTCAGTAAATACAGACTTTCCTATTGCTGAGATAAGAGATGACCGTTGGTGCTCATAAAGCTCCATGGAGAACTGGAACTGTGAGAGTGGAATATCCCTCACCTCTAGCCTCTAGCTCCTCCATAGAATTTTAAAAGTACCAACTGTTCTCTGTTATCTCATTAACGCGAAATTGTGCCTTCATTGAATACACATTTTACAGATCTTACCCTGAACTGAAAATGAATTATCAGTCCAGGAGGAGAAAGATTTCTCAGCTTATTTTCAGGTGCACTATTGATTGTTTCGTTTTGCATATATCGGGTGAAGAAGTGCTTGGGCATGCTGAATTTCAGCATGTTCCATCCTTTGCCTTCGAGAACAGTGAGCCGTCAAGCTTACTCCCCACATCCTAGAGACATTACAATCATGTACGGCCATACCTTAGAACCATGAAACATAAAACGTGGTCTGCTCAACTTTTTTGGTTTGGTCCAACCCTAAAAAAAGATCTTTTCACGGATCATAACTGAAGGGTCATCCATTATATCATCCATTAGTGCATCTGTTTTATAAGCAATGCACAGAACAATAGAAGTGTTCGGAGACTCATAAAATCAGAATAAAAACTGATGCACAATGGGAACTATCTCATCAATTTTCAAACAAATCCATTTTTTTAAAGAATAGATTAAAGAATAAATTCTATTTTGCCACCATTTTTGCTCCATTTGTTACTTATCCTTTTTTTTTTTTAGCTTGAATCTTTCTTTAGGCCATCCCTTATGAATGGTGTCTGGACTCATTACAAGTGTAACTAGTCATTCTACCATTGGATCGCTTTATATTCATGTAATTGAGCGGGCTATGATTGCAGGTGGGGTCCTGATTCCAATAAGGGCTCATTAAAATGTCCATGCACATTGATCCAATATTGGACTGCAATGCATGAACTGGCTGTGGCTCTCCTGACCCGAGAGAGACAGCCTCATAGAAATACATGAAGCGGTCTAGCTCGAGTCAGGAGAGCCGCAGCCAGTCTATGAATTAACATAGAATCCTAGAATGTTAGAGTTGGAAGGGACCTCCAGGGTCCTCGTGTCCAACCCCCTGCTCAATGCAGGAGTCACTAAACCATCTCAGACAGATGTCAGTCCAGTCTCTGTTTGAAGACTTCCATTGAAGGAGAACTCACCACCTCTCGTGGCCAACTGCTCCACTCATTGATCACCCTCACTGTCAAAAAGTTTTTTCTAATATCTAATCTGTATCTTCTCTCCTTGTTTCATTCCATTGCCTCTCGTGTTTCCATGTGCAAATGAGAATAATGATGATCCCTCTACACTGTGACAGCCCTTCTGATATTTGTAGACAGCTATTAAGTCTCCTCTTAGCCTTCTTTTTTTCAAGCTAAACATTCCCAGATCCTTTAACCGTTCCTCTTAGGACATACTCTGCAGTCCGCTCACCATCCTGGTCGCTCTTCTCTGAACTTGCTCCAGTTTTTCAATGTCTTTTTTAATATGTGATGCCCAGAACTGGACACAGTATTCCAGATGAGGTCTGACCAAGGAGAAGTAGAGGGGGATAATTAATTCACGTGATCTAGACTCTATGCTTCTCTTAATACATTCTAGAACTGTGTTTGCCTTTTTTGCTGCTGCATCACACTGTTGACTCATGTGAAGTCTGTGATCTATTAATATACCTAAATCTTTTTCACACTTGCTGTTGCTTAGTTCCATTCCTCCCATTCTGTAGATGCAATTTTCATTTTTCTTGCCCAGATGTAGAATGTTGTTTTTTTTCTTTCCTGTTAAATACCTTTCTATTAGTCGCTGCCCATTGTTCAAGCTTATCTAGATGACCATTGCTATCATTCCGGACTAATGTGCACGGACAACTGAATGAGCCCTAATAATGATAGCAATGGTCATCCAAAAAATAAATTTGGATGGTTTCTTCTGGCCACCATGACTGTTGGACCAGCACCATGAGTCTGGAAGATGGTTCCCAGCACTGTCCCAATCATACTAGAGCTGCTGATTTGCAAATATCCAGCCTAAATATATACATATTTCATAGTGGGTCCAAAAAATTCTAATAAAAAAAATTGTAAAAGCAAATTTATCAGTTTTTAAAATTGTATCATATTATGGAAAGTGAGGAAATTATTTGTTTACTGTACGGATATACTACACGATGTATTTCATTTTATAATATATGTATATATGTAATTTTCTCTGTTTACAACAACAAAAATTACATTTTGTGGGGAAAAAAGCACTATTAGGTCAAAATGAAAGTCATAAAAAAAAATCCCATGATGCTAAACATTTAAAAATTGCCAAAAAGTAATAAAAAAAAATTTTCTGAGTATTTTTTTTTAAATAATACCATAGATGTGTCTTTTATTGCCTAGGCTCTTAGTCTCACCCTACTTAATGCTGCAATATAGTGCCAAATTAATAGTGTCATTAACAGATCATATACTGATGGCATATATAAAAGATTGAAAGAACTCAAATAATATTCCCCTAAAAGGGATGGCCCATTTTTATATTTATCTAGCTGAAGAGCCTGGTGTTGCCCGGGCATAGTAACTAACTGTGGTTAGTTATAACAAATTATAATGATTATCCTCCATCCCATAGTCCCGTGCCCATATACCCATCATACATATTCTCCATCTCATAGTCCCGTGCCCATATACCTATCATACATAACCTCCAGCCCATAGTCCCGCGCCCATATACCCATCATACACATCCTTCATCCCGTGCCCATGTACCCATCATACACATCCTCCATCCCATAGCATGATGCCCATATACCCATCATACACATCCTCCATCCCATAGCATGATGCCCATATACCCATCATACACATCCTCCATCCCATGGTCCCGTGCCCATATACCCATCATACACATCCTCCATCCCATAGTCCCATGCCCATATACCCATCATACACATCCTCCATCCCATAGTCCGGTGCCCATATACCCATCATACACATCCTCCATCCCATAGTCCCATGCCCATATACCCATCATACACATCCTCCATCCCCTAGTCCAATGCCCATATACCTATCATACACATCCTCCATCCCAAAGCACCATGCCCATATACCCATCATACATATCCTCCATCCCATAGTCCTGTGCCCATATACACATCATACATATCCTCCATCCCATAGTCCCGTGCCCATATACCCATCACACATCCTCCATCCCATAGTCCCGTGCCCATATTCCCATCATGCATATCCTCCATCCCATAGTCCGATGCCCATATTCCCATTATGACATCATCTTTGCCAAGGCAACCATTCTGACATCATCGTCACCATGGCAACCATTATGACATAACTGTCACCACTGCAACCTATTATGACATCATCATCGCCATGACAACCATTATGACATCATCTTCACCATGGCAACCATCATCGATACACACATACATACACTCGTTTTTATATATATATATATATACAGTGGGGCAAAAAAGTATTTAGTCAGTCAGCAATAGTGCAAGTTCCACCACTTGAAAAGATGAGAGGCGTCTGTAATTTACATCATAGGTAGACCTCAACTATGGGAGACAAACTGAGAAAAAAAAATCCAGAAAATCACATTGTCTGTTTTTTTATCATTTTTTTTTGCATATTATGGTGGAAAATAAGTATTTGGTCAGAAACAAACAATCAAGATTTCTGGCTCTCACAGACCTGTAACTTCTTCTTTAAGAGTCTCCTCTTTCCTCCACTCATTACCTGTAGTAATGGCACCTGTTTAAACTTGTTATCAGTATAAAAAGACACCTGTGCACACCCTCAAACAGTCTGACTCCAAACTCCACTATGGTGAAGACCAAAGAGCTGTCAAAGGACACCAGAAACAAAATTGTAGCCCTGCACCAGGCTGGGAAGACTGAATCTGCAATAGCCAACCAGCTTGGAGTGAAGAAATCAACAGTGGGAGCAATAATTAGAAAATGGAAGACATACAAGACCACTGATAATCTCCCTCGATCTGGGGCTCCACGCAAAATCCCACCCCGTGGGGTCAGAATGATCACAAGAATGGTGAGCAAAAATCCCAGAACCACGCGGGGGGACCTAGTGAATGAACTGCAGAGAGGTGGGACCAATGTAACAAGGCCTACCATAAGTAACACACTACGCCACCATGGACTCAGATCCTGCAGAGCCAGACGTGTCCCACTGCTTAAGCCAGTACATGTCCGGGCCCGTCTGAAGTTTGCTAGAGAGCATTTGGATGATCCAGAGGAGTTTTGGGAGAATGTCCTATGGTCTGATGAAACCAAACTGGAACTGTTTGGTAGAAACACAACTTGTCGTGTTTGGAGGAAAAAGAATACTGAGTTGCATCCATCAAACACCATACCTACTGTAAAGCATGGTGGTGGAAACATCATGCTTTGGGGCTGTTTCTCTGCAAAGGGGCCAGGACGACTGATCCAGGTACATGAAAGAATGAATGGGGCCATGTATCGTGAGATTTTGAGTGCAAACCTCCTTCCATCAGCAAGGGCATTGAAGATGAAACGTGGATGGGTCTTTCAACATGACAATGATCCAAAGCACACCGCCAGGGCAACGAAGGAGTGGCTTCGTAAGAAGCATATCAAGGTCCTGGAGTGGCCTAGCCAGTCTCCAGATCTCAACCCTATAGAAAACCTTTGGAGGGAGTTGAAAGTCCGTGTTGCCAAGCGAAAAGCCAAAACATCACTGCTCTAGAGGAGATCTGCATGGAGGAATGGGCCAACATACCAACAACAGTGTGTGGCAACCTTGTGAAGACTTACAGAAAACGTTTGACCTCTGTCATTGCCAACAAAGGATATATTACAAAGTATTGAGATGAAATTTTGTTTCTGACCAAATACTTATTTTCCACCATAATATGCAAATTAAATGATAAAAAAACAGACAACGTGATTTTCTGGATTTTTTTTTCTCAGTTTGTCTCCCATAGTTGAGGTCTACCTATGATGTAAATTACAGACGCCTCTCATCTTTTTAAGTGGTGGAACTTGCACTATTGCTGACTGACTAAATACTTTTTTGCCCCACTGTATATATATCTACTATATAAAGCTGAATGTGTGTGTGTATGTCCGGGATTGGCATCTGCACCGTCACAGCTACAGCCACAAAATTTTGCACAGTCACACGTCTGGACCCCGAGAGCATCATAGGCTATGTTGTGAGGCGAAATTTTAACCCCGCGCGTTCCAATTCACCAAACAATTTTGCCCCTATCTACATAATGGGGAAAAAAGTGAAAGGAAAAGTGTTGGAGGCGTCGCAGCTACAGAAACAAAATTTTTCACAGTCACACGTCTGGACCCTGCGAGCGTCATAGGCTATGTTGTGAGGTGAAATTTTAACCCTGCGCGTTCCAATTCACCAAACAATTTTTCCCCTATCTACATAATGGGGAAAAGTGAAAGGAAAAGTGTTGGAGGCAAATTGACAGCTGCCAGATGTGAACAAGGGGGACTTAATAAATAATAATAATAATCTTTATTTATATAGCGCCAACATATTCCGCAGCGCTTTACAGTTTAACAGTTTCAAACACAAAAGTCATAAGTAACAGAATGAAAAGAATGAGAGCGATGGCGCCAAAGAGTATATACCGTACAGTTGCTAAGGTGGGGCCCCGACATGAGATACTCACCACACACGGGGATATGAACACGCACACAAAATGCGCCACACACTACCACGTGCTTGAACACATATACCACCCTCAGCACACATTTCACCACACATACACCAACCTCGACACATAAAAGTCGAAACACAAAAGTCGCCGCTCAAAACTCACCACGCGCAAAACTCGCCACATGCAAAAACTAGGCTCACGCAAAACTCGCCACAAGTGCAAAACTTACCTCATGGAAAACTCGCCACACGCAAAACTTGCACACGCGGAAAAATTGCCACATGCACAAAATTTGCAACACATGCAAAAGTTGCCTCACACAAAACTTGCACATACTCAAAAGGCACCAGACATAAAACTCACCACGCGCAAAACTCACCACGCGCAAAACTCGCCATGCGCAAAACTTGCTGCACACAACTTGCTACACTAACCTGTCACATGCAACTCGACACACAAAAAGTTGCTACACGCATGTTGCCACACAAAACTCCTCACAAAAGTCGCTACATGCATGTCGCCACACACAACTCAACACACACAACTTGACAGACGAAACTCGCCCTAAAACACACACATGCTTGAACACATATACCACCCTCAGCACACATTTCACCACACATACACCAACCTCGACACATAAAAGTCGAAACACAAAAGTCGCCGCTCAAAACTCACCACGCGCAAAACTCGCCACATGCAAAAACTAGGCTCACGCAAAACTCGCCACAAGTGCAAAACTTACCTCATGGAAAACTCGCCACACGCAAAACTTGCACACGCGGAAAAATTGCCACATGCACAAAATTTGCAACACATGCAAAAGTTGCCTCACACAAAACTTGCACATACTCAAAAGGCACCAGACATAAAACTCACCACGCGCAAAACTCGCCATGCGCAAAACTTGCTGCACACAACTTGCTACACTAACCTGTCACATGCAACTCGACACACAAAAAGTTGCTACACGCATGTTGCCACACAAAACTCCTCACAAAAGTCGCTACATACATGTCGCCACAAACACAATTCAACACACACAACTTGACAAACGAAACTCGCCCTAAAACACACACAAGTCTGGTATTAGCCTTCAAAAATAAAAATCTGATTAATAAGCAGACAAACTACAAGAGCAACAAATGTACCATATAGGAAAGA
This sequence comes from Ranitomeya imitator, assembly GCF_032444005.1. NCBI lineage: Eukaryota > Metazoa > Chordata > Amphibia > Anura > Dendrobatidae > Ranitomeya > Ranitomeya imitator. The sequence continues at coordinate 834,643,369 of NC_091283.1, forward strand.
CAGCAGCTGTCAGTCACATGACCTGTCTATTATGTGTATGTGTGAGCTAATATATACTGCCTGGGGGAGGGCTTCCTGTTGGCTGGGGATATATCAGGCTGCCAATTTATCTTACAAATACTGAGGTAAAAATACTGAGCAAATAACGTGTTAACGAGGTCTAATACAGGAGATCACACAGGTATATACTATATACAGGGGAGATGACACACAGATATATACTATATACAGGAGAGATAACACACAGGTATATACTATATAGAGGAGGAGATGACATACAGGTACATACTATATACAGGAGGAGATGACATACAGGTATATACTAAATGCAGGAGGAGATGACACACAGGTATATACTATATACAGGAGCAGATTACCTACAGGTATATACTATATATAGGAGGAGATGACATACAGGTATATACTATATATAGGAGGAGATGACATACAGGTATATGCTATATATAGGAGGATATGACATACAGGTATATACTATATACAGGGGAGATGACACACAGCAGGTATATACTATATACAGGGGAGATGACATACAGGTATATACTATATACAGGAGATGACATACAGGTGTATACTATATATAAGGGAGATTACAAACATGTATATACTGAGGTGTGAGGTGAAAATGAAAAGGTGTGAGTGCAAAATGAGAGGAGTGAGGGAAAATAGTGTAGTGATAGGAAAATGACAGATGTGAGGTCGAAATGACAAGTGTTAGGGGGGAATGAGAGGAGTGAGGGAGAAAATGAGAGGTGTAAGGGAGAAAATGAGAGGCGTGATGGGAAAATAAGAGAAGTGACGTGCTATAACTAACCACAGATATTTACTTTGCCCAGGCAATGCCGGGCTCTTCAGCTAGTATATATATATATATATATACATATATATATATATATATATATATATAGATGGACCACATTTATCAAGCAGTTTCTGCCACATTTCTTGTATAGTAAGACACCTTAATATTGCAATTTAAAAAAAAAACTTGAAAAAAATTGCAATTTGCAAATAATTTTCAGTTTTTGCACCATGGTCAGCAAAAGTTTAAAAGGTGATCGTTATGTAACGGAAGGGGCATGGCCAAGACAAAAGTGCGATTCATTGCTGAACAGAGCTCCATTCCAGCCTTCTTTGCTCCATTCCAGCCTCTGATATTCTTCTGGAGACCACATGAGGCCTTCATGAGGAAACGTCATCCTGGTCCTACTGTTAGGATTATGGTATGGGGAAAAATGTATGTTAGCCGGACCCCTCTAGTATCATCTGCGGTGTAGCTTAGGGGTTCAGCTTGAGGGAGGAACATCTGAGTGGCTAACTGGCTGCCCTGGTTACAACTATGGAGGCACACTGATATTACCGCCGTGTGGTGACCATATCGTGGCAGATATCAGTCTGGCAGAACATACAAGTGCTATAATAATAATAATTATACAGTACATAGTAAGTTATAGAGTATATAGTGACCTACAGGTGACGGGGTTATTTCATTTTTCCCGTCTTTTCCATCTTGCCCAGACCGATATGACGACTTCTCCAGCCTGGACTCAGCTGCAGAAAATACAACAAAGACACATTTCACTTCTCATATTTTCAGCCCTATCACCGTCTATTCCCAACCTGTACAACCTCCTCATCCTGCTGATACCCCGATGCTGAGCCGCTGCTGCCGTATGTGTCCTTATTACTGCACCTGCTGTTTGGCACAATAACAGCGCTCTTCTTAGTGCCCCACATAATAATGCCACCACTGTGCCCATTACAAAATAATAATGCCTCACTTGCGCCCAGTAGAATGTAAATCTCCCCTTAGAAAATATGAATGCCCTGTGCAAATGCCCTAGAAAACAGTGCCCACATTTTGCCCCTTTGACGGCCACAATACTCTTACTCTATGTTCCCCTATAACTACAATGTTTCTCACCCACTTAACATTAGATAATATCCACTGAGTCCCCAATGTGCAGCTGACCTCTGCACAGTATGGTGGGCCCACAGCTCCCTTATACAGAGTATGATGTCCCCACAGCTCCTCTATGCATAGTATGATGTCTCCACTGCTCCCTCAAAGAATAGTATAATGACCCCCACAGAAGCCCTCAAACTGTATAATGGCCCCCGCAGTAAAACCCACACTGTGTAATGGCCTCCACAGTAGGCCACACACTAGCCTTCAAACTGTACAATGGTCCCTGCATTAGTTCCCCATACTGTGTAATGCAGATAGAAATATATGCAAAGAAAAAAGAAAAAAAGCCAGCTCACCATATAATAATAATAATAATCTTTATTTTTATATAGCGCTAACATATTCCGCAGCGCTTTACAGTTTGCACACATTATCATCACTGTCCCCGATGGGGCTCACCATATCCAGCAGAGCACGGAACCAAGTCCTGACACGATGCGAACCAATGGAAAAAAAAAAAAAAACACGATGTTCCAGCTCCAAAAGGTAAAATAAACAAACTTTATTGGGAAAATATAAAAACATGAAAAATCATGAGCTCCATGAAGACAACACCATGACCTGCGTGAGTTTGGCTACACGTTTCGTGTTTCGTGTACCCGCTAACCCTTGTATATAACCCTTATCAAGTGCAGTAAAGCCCTCATATTTAAACTGAAGTCTCCTTTATTAATCTGTGGAATCCATGTTCCTGGCTACAGGTGGCCTGCACGGGTACAAGGTCCCCACAACACCAAAACCTACACTGTGTGATAGGTACTACGTGGCACTATTATTATTTGGAACAATATGGCAGTACTATATGAATATAGACAGCATGCTATTCTACTATGCTATGGCAGAGGTGGATGGTTAGGGGGAGATATCTTCACATAACTTTCTATATGGGTTAAGACTGCTCACCTCTGGGACCCCCAAATCTCAAGATAATAGAGGTCCCCTAATTGCCTGATGCCTGACAACAATTTTATCTATCCAAGAATAGGTATAAATATCTTCGGTCTAAGTGAGTCAATGGCACTGGTGAGTCCTAGACTTCATTGGAAAGGCCATTGGTATGGGGGTGGTCCGACCTCGATCAGGTGGTTTGGGGCTTATCAAACGTTTTACCAATGGACCTCCGCCACTCTTCAGTGACCAGCAGAGGAGTTCAGCTCTGCATAGGACCCTTGTGTGCACACTTCTGCATTAACTTTGAGGCTCAGGCCTCCCTACTGGACAATTTATGTAAATTGCTCCTCCAGTCTAGAGGACTCCTTTATATTTATTTTATAAGGGGACATGGTATGTGGTGACTGTTCTCGTATAAATCTGACCATAGAAAATGTGAATATAATGGATGTGTGCGTAGGAAGGGGTGGGCAAGACAAGTTGTGGTTTCAATTCCGTCTTTCTGCAGTGGAGGGTCCCATTCTTAGCAGAATCTGAAACTAGAGGATGGGGGGTTGGCGTAGTGCAACTGAATACAACAATGAAAACAAAAAAAAACAAACATGAGTAAACAATTAACTATAGTGTGAAAGCGGAAACCAAAGCCTCCTATGTGCCATATGTTCTTCACCAATAACGCTGCCCCTGTAACTGGGGGGTGGTGGGGGTATCATCCAGATTGTTGGAAATCATTGAAAGCCTAATTCCTCAGTAAAAGGGCTCCCCACTTACCTTTTTTTTTTAAGAATAATGCAGCAGAAAGGACTTTTTCTAAATGGGGATCGGCTGATGATCAGATGATCGTCACTTTTCTGACAGGTGAACTCCCAAGCAGTCAATTTAGCATTAATGAAGAAAAAAGTTAATGAGAGAGCGAAGCATTCTCCTCTGTCCTGAGTCCTGCAGAGTAGCAACTTTAGAGGGGGTGGAGCGCCCCCAAGGGTGGCGGGGTACTCGGAGCCGGGCCCTTCGGTTCTCAAAGGGGATGTCACGGTGGCTGACTCGGTCCGTGGCACTCGGGAGGTCCGTTGTAAATTGGGGGGAAGGTCTTTAAAGGGATAATGTTCGTGACGCCACCTGTGGTGTTCGGTCAGGGTGACCGACGCTGCTTAGGGGTCCGCTGGGGTGATGTTATGGCAGCTAGATGGTATACCTTCCTACAGGTGAAGTGTGTCCCCAGGGCTTCCCAGAGGTGTAGATAGTGGATGGTGTGAGGCGCAGTGAATAACGAGGACACAAGGTTGCAGTCTCTTTACCTTTACTGAAGGCTTCAGCATCCACAGTCCAGAGCACCAGACCACAGGGCAGGCAGACTTCGGCCGGTCTGAAGGCAAATCCAGAGTCCCCTTATCCAGGTGGAAATCAGTAGCTTCCTCTAGCGCCTGAGTGTTGTAGTACCTTACTGCTGAGCTTCTCGGTAAGGTCCTCACAACTATTGTAGATTTTATGTCTCTCTCTCTCTGTCCCCCAGATGGATAGGACAAACCCGTATGACCGGTGGCTTGAGGCTTTTTACAGGGACTCTAGCACGCCCCGGCCTCCCATAGTTGCCACCGTGCCTCCTGGGTATAGGTGCGGATCAGCAATGTGCAATTAACTGTCCTGCCGGTCTCTGGAGCAAGGCATGGAGACGATTGCTCCCTCGGTGTTCCGGCCACCGGATTCTGCGCCTCAGAAGGAGGCAGCCTGTTGCAGGGCAGAACTCCTTCTGGTTTCCTCTCCTTTTGCTATGACTTCGTTTCTCACCCTCTACAATACAATTCTCCTTCAATGTCTCTTTCTTAGGATGCTGCCGCATCGGTAGGCAGTCGCAGCTCCGTGGCCTTCTGTCTAGGCCTCTGACAGGATCCCACCCCTGTCAGGGACCCACTACCTGAGCGGAGCTCAGATAGCAGCTCACTGGGTGAAGCCCAGCCAGCTTCTGTCTAACTTCCTATCCAGACCACCAGCTTTACCTAATTGTGAAGAGTGCCCAACATAGCTCCCCCTGGTGGACTGGAGTGTGAAGTGTGTTGCATGTTTGTGATACCTGGTAAAGAGATCTCCTTTATTGCCTCCAAACGTAACATCACTCCCCCCTAGAGGAGAATGATATTACTGCAATGACCAGGACCCTGGGGCGCTGCATATACATCTGTCGTGTGTGTATATACAGATGCAATCAAAATTATTAAACCACCATCACAAATTCATTTTCTTAGCCAAATTTCCAAAGTTTTGCTGTTTGCAATAGATCAATGAACAATGTAAGTTGATGAACGAACACTACTAATTTAACCTATATAACAAGTGTTTTCTACAAATTCACTGCAAAATTCCACTTTTACAGTCTCGGGATTATTCACTCTTCGTGACAAACATCTTAGTGGAAACCCTCTGGCTGTTATGACCTGCTGCCCTTCTGGCTGTTATGACCTGCTGCCCTTCTGGCTGTTATGACCTGCTGCAATCATGAAGAATAGCCAGACACCAGCTTCAGGCAGCGATCCTGAAGAATCTTAGTTCATAACTTATAAGCAAAGGCCTGCAGGACACTAATAATCTTGGGTTTCGGGCTGCAGCTGCCTTCTTCAAATCCCTCCATAAATTTTCTATGGAAATCAATTCAGGCGAGTGTGACGGCCGATCCAGAATCTTCCAGGACTTCTGAAACCAAGCCTTAGTGGACTGTGAGGTGCTTGGTATCATTGTCCTGTTAGAAGGTCCAATAATGCCCAGGCTTTATCTTCTTCACAGAAGACATTTTGACCTCTTTAGGGTTGGTGTACACTGATATATCTTTTTTGGAATAGTGTAGTAGAGGGAATTATTTGATTCAAAGGCATTCAGTAAAAAACACATTCTGCCTTATATAAGTGATTTTTACTTATAAAACATAGAGATATTGGGCCTCAGTTATGCAATCTGCCTCACAGTAAGACTGTTCTTGTGGCCCCTAGTAACCAATCAGAGCTCATCTTTCATTTCTTAAACTGCTCTTGTCAAATGAAAGCTGAGCTGTGATTGGTTGCTATATGCAACAAAGACAGTTTTACAGAGAGACAGTTTTAATATGCCTCAGTGAGGCCTACTGTGCGCTCTTGTTTAGTTTCTTAGTAAAGGCCCTAAAATTATAAAGCGGCATACCCTCAATGGAAGCAAAATACATGGCTGCTATGAAAACAAGCCTTTGACAGAAGGAAGTATGAAGTGACAAATAATAATTAACCAGTCACTGTCATTTCTTTCTGATCATCTGCAGACCCTTTAGGCCCTAAATAAAAACATACCCCCACTATACCCTGCCTATAAAAACATGTCCCACAACTCTCCCCATGAACACAAATCTACCCTACACCATATCTACAAATAAATAATGCTCTACAAAGTGCCCCTGAATAAAAACATGCCCCATTTTGCACCCCTTGAGTAAAAATCTGCCCTTAAATGTGCCCCTGAATAAAAATATACCTCATGTTGTGCCCCTTAAGTAAAAATATGCCCTAAAATGTCCCTTTGAATAAAAAAAGTTACCAATATTGTGCCCCTTGAGTAAAATCATGTCCCTAAATATGCCCTTGAATAAAATAAAAATATGCCCCATATTGCGGCTGGAGTGACCCACCAGGGCAGCGGGTTACTCGGTACCGGGTCCAGTCTTAAAGGGGATGTCACGATGGCTGCGACCCAGTCTGGGGCCCTGGGCATCCAAGTAAAGGGAAAGGTCTTTAAAGGGATTTTGTAGTGTCTATGTTCGTGACGCCACCTGTGGTGTTCGGTCAGTTGGGACCGTCGCTGCTTAAAGGGGTCCTTTGGGGTGATGGTATGCAGCAAGATGGTGACGCTTCCCACAGGTGAAGCGGGGTCCCCAGGGCTTCCCAAGTGTATGGCAAGATGGTGTAAGCTGATGAATGCACAAAGAACGAGGACACAAGTTTGCAAAGTCTTTTACTTGGTTTACTGATGGTAGCAGTCCTCAGTCCAGGGTACCAGGTGTAGGGTAGCTGTAGTCCGGCCGGCTTGGAGGCAATAGGAGATCCATCTACCAGGTGAGGTCCGTAAGCCTTTCCTACTTGCGCCAGATGGCGAGGTCCCTGCGGCTTAAAGCTTGCTGACAGGGTCCCCTCTCTCCTGTCCTAAGACAGATGTCTGTACGATAGGCAGTTTGAGCCTGTTTATAGGATCTCTTAGATGTACCGGCTCTTAAGGTCACTGCTTCACCTCAGACTTATTACAGGCAATTGACATATAGTACTATGCCCTCTGGTTCTGTCGCGCGTCCTGGAGAACAACACGACCTCGGGCTCCCGCTACCCGGTTCTGCACTCTGACTGCCAGGTTGTCCTTCTGCTGTTCCCCTGCTGAGCCACTTCCTCCTCTGTGCTTCTTCGCCCTGAGCTCCTCCACAATTCAACTCTCTTTCTGCTTCTCTTTCCAGGGTTAGCAGCTCACTCGTGGCTGCTCGGCCCCCACGTCTGCTTCAGATGTCCTTCTCCTCTCCTGCAGATCAACTGTCTCCCCCTACTGTGTCTCCCTCAGACTAGCTAGCTCCTTCTCCAGACCAGGATACATGTAAGGAAGCTCCCCTGAATCCGGGTCCTGAGCTCCCCCTCCTGGCCTGGATTCAGATGTGTTGAATGTAAGTCCCTTACCTGATAGAAAGAATCCCCCTTGCCTCCAAGCATGAAATCACCCTCCCCGAAGGGAAGGCAACATCACTGCAGCAATCGGCTACCTGGGGTGCTGCACGGCCATTGAATAAAAATATACTCTAAATGTCCCCCTTGAATAAAAAAAAAAACCCAAAATGTCTCTCTTGGGTAAAATCATGCCCAAAAATTTACCCCTGAACATAAATATGTCACAAGATGTACCTTTAAATAAATAATGCCTTACTTTGAGTCGGTAAATAAAAAAGACCCTCATACTGAATAAATATTGCCCCACACTGTGTAAGTCAAGGCAAATATGCCGTCCTAGGTGCAAAATAAAGCAAAAACTCTCATTGTGCCTGATACAAATATGCCCCAAAAATTATCGTAAACCCCCAGTAATACACACCCTGCATCTTCACACACCGTCACTCACAGGTGACGTCACCACCGGGTTCCCAGACTGATGGGGCAAGCGCAGCTCTTGATTCACGAGTCGCATCTAGACTATGTACATAGAATAGGGTTTCAAATATTTTATCCTCATTGTAGTTCATAGCCGATGCTTAAATTCACATGTATCTGCAAACGTGGGAGTAAAAGATCTTGCATGGGAAGTCTTGAAAAATTGGCGACATTTTCCTTCAGTACAGGACTTGTGAATATGTCCGCCTGATAATCTGCAATACACTGTGTGCAGATTTATTAGGCAAATTGTATTTTAGAGGATTATTTTTATTATTGATCAACAACTATGTTCTCAATCAACCCAAAAGACTAAATATCAAAGCTTAATATTTTTGGAAGTTGGAGTGTTTTTTTTTTTTTTTAGATTTGGCTATCTTAGGAGGATATCTGTTTGTGCAGGTAACTAATACTGTGCAGACTTATTAGGCAACTTAATAAAAACCAAATATATTCCCATCTCACTTGTTTATTTTCACCAGGTAAACCAATATAACTGCACAAAACTTCGAAATAAACATTTCTGACATGCAAAAACAAAACCCCAAAAATTAGTGACCAATATAGCCCCCTTTCTTTATGGTGACACTCAGCAGCCTCCATCCATAGATTGTCAGTTGCTTGATCTATTTACGATCAACATTGCGTGCAGCAGCCACCACAGCCTCCAGACACTGCTCCGAGAGGTGGACTGTTTTCCCTCCCTGTAGATCTCACATTTTATGAGGGACCACAGGTTCTCTATGGGGTTCAGATCAGGTGAACAAGGGGCCATGTCATTATTTTTTCTTCTTTGAGACCTTTACTGGCCAGCCACGCTGTGGAGTAGTTGGAGGCATGTGATGGAGCATTGTCCTGCATGAAAATCATATATTTCTTGAACGATACCGACTTCTTCCTGTACCACTGCTTGAAGAAGTTGTCTTCCAGAAACTGGCAGTAGGTCGGGGAGTTGAGCTTCACTCCATCCTCAACCCGAAAAGGTCCCACAAGTTCATCTTTGATGATCGCAGCCCATACCAGTCCCCCACCTGCACCTTGCTGGCATCTGAGTTGGAGTGGAGCTCTCTGCCCTTTACTGATCCAGCCTCTGGCCCATCCATCTGGCCCATCAAGAGTCACTCTCATTTCATCAGTCCATAAAACCTTTGAAAAGTCAGTCTTAAGATATCTCTTGGCCCAGTCTTGAGGTTTTATCTTATGTTTCTGTGGCGCCCCAGGGTCCTGGTAAACACAGTAGTATTGCTTTCCTCACGGGGAGAGTGATGTTACGTTTGGAAGCAATGAAGGATATCTTTTATCAGGTAATCACCATACACACAATATGTTCACACTCCAGGCCACAAGGGGGAGCTTTTGATCCTATTCCTAGGTGACTCCCCTGCATATGCATATATATTGTGGGTTGGAGGGAAAGTTAGTCAGAAAGTGCCAGGAAGCAGACTGGAGCAGTCTGAGGCAGGAAGAACATACGAAGGGGCCGTGTAGTCTGAAGTACTACAGCTCCTAAAGATAGAGACATACAGAAAGCCGAACATTGTTCAGTGAGCGTGCAGGAAAGCAAAGCACAGGAGAGTGACACCAGGGGGAGGACAGCAGCGAAAAGACTGTCTCCCTGGCAAAGCACAGATAACCGGTAGCCAGATCACCGAGGTTGTAAGGGACTCTAAGACTTACATCAGAAACCAGCAGGACAGCTGAACTGCAAGTTACCTGTCTGCCACACACACTTGAAGACACAGTAACATATAGAGCCTGGGGCGTGATAGAGTCCCTGTACCTGTCATACAGGTATTGTCCTATCCTATATGAGGGACAGAGAGAAGAACTGTGAGGACCTTATCTGAAGCCATAGGCAGTAAGGGACTACAACACCACCACGCTAGAGGAAGGCTTTTAACTCCACCTGGTAAAGGGGACTCTGGATTTGCTTCCAAACCGGCCAGACCCTGCCTACCCTGTGATCTGGTACCCTGGACAGTGGCTGCCTGAAGTCCTCAGTAAACCAGGTAAAGAGACTGCAAACCTGTGTCCTCGTTCTTTACTGCACCTCTCACCATCTTCCATCTACACACCGGGAGCCCTGTGGATATACTTCACCTGTGGGAAGGTATACCATCTAGCTGCCATAACATCACCCCAGAGGACCCCTTAAAGCAGCGTCGGGCCCCACTGACCGAATACCACAGGTGGCGTCACAAACATAAACTTTATTCAATTTTCCCTTTTACATGGGCGCCTAGGGCCACGGACCGGGTCACCTCCATCACATCCCCCTGTGAACACTGGACCTCGTACCGGGTACCCCACGGCCCTGGCGGGCGACTCATCTTGGCATCACGAACAGGATGGACTGACCCTGAGAATCGGGTCATGTGCGCCTAAGAGACTGTGCCTAACTGTGTTTAATTGTGAGACTGTGCACTGTGAAATGCCGCCAAAACTGCCACCACAATAGCGCCAAGAGGAGCCCTGGAAAAGAAAAGTCGTGGGCAGGAACTAACTGTGGGGCGTGAAAATAATGGCTGCCTACTCCAAGTACTATTGTACCATGTGGACATGTCCATCAGCAACAGAGATCCACCTCATGATCCTGAATGGCGGAAGGAAGAGAAAGAAGAAGCTCCGCCCCCAAAGGAGAGAGCGGGAACCGGAGAAGGACGCAGAGAGCAACGTGGAGGACGACATGGCAAGCAGCCCGGAAACAGAGCGGGGGGTGGAAGCAGAGGACTCCCCCAGCCACCTGGATGGAAGCCGCGGCGAGCCGTCACCAGCCGTCCCTGAACTCCTGCAAACCGGAGTGGAAGGACTCATAGACCAGCTTCTGCGGATGCAGCTGGACGCCGGGACCACGTGCAAGGTGGCGCCAGGAGAAGAGCTGCAGGAATCGCGTCCCGTCCAACGGCCCCCGATACCAACAGAGGAGATCGGCACCGGAGACACTGCAGCGGAAGGTAAGGAGACCGACCCTGCCCCAGTAGCCGAGGAACTCCTAGTGGGCCCGCTAGCTGCACCACCCCGCTATGGATTCATACGGATCCAGATCCTGGGGGAATGGGACCAGGCCACGGGGATGGAACATTTCATGAAGACCCCGATCCAGCCCACCAGCCTGCCGAGTGAAATCTGTGCGGAAAGGACTATCTACCGCTGGGTGAACCCTGGGACAGATCTTATAAGGTTCCCCAAGGCAGAAAAGAAGGAAGGAGAGGTCCTAGAGGTTCTGAGCTAGGAGGAATACCAACAACAACTTGTCCATAAATGGGAAGCTAAAGAGGAGGAGTACCAGGCCCGGCGCAAAGCCTTTGATGAGAGGGACCTATGTGCTAAGGCCCAGGCCCGCAAGGACCGCCAGACAAACCAGGCCCCGCTGAAGCAGGGCACAGTGGTAGCCTTCAGACTAAAGAAAGGTTGGGGTTTCATTAAAGAGCCAGGCCTGTACGCGGAGATCTTTATCAATAGGAGAGACGTGGAGTCCCACCTCTGGGAAGAACACCCGGACAGGGACCTTTACCCTGGCGATCGTGGGTCGTGGGTCTTCCATCTACACACCGGGAGCCCTGGGGACACACTTCACCTGTGGGAAGTTATACCATCTAGCTGCCATAACATCACCCCAGAGGACCCCTTAAAGCAGCGTCGTTCCCCACTGACCGAATACCACAGGTGGCGTCACGAACATAAACTTTATTCAATTTCCCCTTTTACATGGGCACCCAGGGCCACGGACCGGGTCGTCACCGTGACATCCCCCTGTGAACACCGGACCTGGTACCGGAAATCCCATGGCCCTGGCGGGCGACTCATTTCTTGTTCAAAGGTGGTCATTTTTCAGCCTTCCTTACCTTGGCCATGTCCCTGAGTATTGCACACCCGCAGCGTTTACTGATCATCTGCATACACAATACAGTTGCTCTGAATTTTATAAAAATTTCAGCAAAAAAATCAATTCACACACAATTTTCTCTGTTGTTATTTATTTATTTATTTATATATGATACATATATATTACATCAACAATGTTCAATATATCAAAAAGAAAATACAATCAAGAAAGATGAATTAACGAGCATTATGTGACACTAAAATTCACATCAATGATATCAGAAATATTCTAAAATTATAAGATGAGGACATGAAGAAATGAATGCTTCTGTACGTTCAGTAACTACTAAAATATTATACTAAAATATACTAAAAAGAATATAACTATTATAATACTGCTCCTATGTACAAGAATATAACTACTATAATACTGCCCCTATGTACAAGAATATAACTACTATAATACTACCCCCTATGTACAAGAATATAACTACTATAATACTGCTCCCCTGTGTACAAGAATATAACTACTATAATACTGCCCTTATGTACAGGAATATAACTACTATAATACTGCCCTCTATGTTCAAGAATATAACTACTATAATACTGCTCCTATTTACAAGAATATAACTACTATAATACTGCCCCTATTTATAAGAATATAACTACTATAATACTGCCCCTATGTACAAGAATATAACTACTATAATAATGCCCACCATTGTACAAGAATATAACTACTATAATACTGCTCCCTATGTACAAGAATATAACTACTATAATACTGCCCCCTATGTACAAGAATATAACTACTATAATACTGCCCCTATTTATAAGAATATAACTACTATAATACTGCCCCTATGTACAAGAATATAACTACTATAATACTGCCCCCTATGTACAAGAATATAACTACTATAATACTGCCCCCTATGTACAAGAATATAACTACTATAATACTGCCCCCTATGTACAAGAATATAACTACTATAATACTGCCCCCATGTACAAGAATATAACTACTATAATACTGCCCCCTATGTACAAGAATATAACTACTATAATACTGCCCCCATGTACAAGACTATAACTACTATATTACTGCCCCTATGTACAAGAATATAACTACTATAATACTGCCTCTATGTCCAAGAATATAACTACTATAATACTGCCCCTATGTCCAAGAATATAACTACTATAATACTGCCCCCTATGTACAAGAATATAACTACTATAATACTGCCCCCTATGTACAAGAATATAACTACTATAATACTGCCCCCTATGTACAAGAATATAACTACTATAATACTGCTCCCCTATGTACAAGAATATTACTACTATAATACTGCCCCTATGTCCAAGAATATAACTACTATAATACTGCCCCCTATGTACAAGAATATAACTACTATAATACTGCCCCCTATGTACAAGAATATTACTACTATAATACTGCCCCTATGTCCAAGAATATAACTACTATAATACTGCCCCCTATGTACAAGAATATAACTACTATAATACTGCTCCCTATGTACAAGAATATAACTACTATAATACTGCCTCTATGTCCAAGAATATAACTACTATAATACTGCCCCTATGTCCAAGAATATAACTACTATAATACTGCCCCCTATGTACAAGAATATAACTACTATAATACTGCCCCCTATGTACAAGAATATAACTACTATAATACTGCCCCCTATGTACAAGAATATAACTACTATAATACTGCTCCCCTATGTACAAGAATATTACTACTATAATACTGCCCCTATGTCCAAGAATATAACTACTATAATACTGCCCCCTATGTACAAGAATATAACTACTATAATACTGCCCCCTATGTACAAGAATATTACTACTATAATACTGCCCCTATGTCCAAGAATATAACTACTATAATACTGCTCCCTATGTACAAGAATATAACTACTATAATACTGCTCCCTATTTACAATGGTGTTGCATATTATTATTATTTACTAGTTTGGGAGGTTTATGGCACCTGTAGCTTTCATAATACATATACCAGTGATGCTAGTTTTAAGTTTTCAGAGGATAAAATGCAACCACTTTGGATTTCATCTGCATGAATGTTCTCTGTTGACATTGGATGTACATTCTGCTAATTGCAGGTTACATTTACTGAAGATTCTGTGCCTATTTCATCTGAAAAAAATGAATTTGAATCTGTTTTGTCTCCATCTCTAAAGTCCCAGAAGATCAAATGCTTCATGTAAGTCTTCCATGTCATAAGGAGGCTGTATGGAAAGAAGGAATATTGGGTTAGTCTTCAAGAGAACCTGAAATATAATATTTTAATTGTAAATGGTCTCTTTGCACCATCTAGTGGTTGCCAGTGGTGCTGCATTTTTAAAATTTTGCTGCATTCCGCTAAATATATTTATAAGCCAAGTTTTTCTAATGTGACTATCCCATTAAAGTCCTTTACATTATATATATATATGTATATACTTGTATTTACCTCTAAGATGCGCCTCAGTTTTCTGGAGAGTCTCACCGAGTTCTCATGCAGTCCATCCCACGCTTCAAATCTTCGCTCACGAGTCTCCACAAAGGTATTCCAACAGTAGAAGTAATCTACAAAGGAATAAAAATGTAAGAAAGGATTACAAATGTGAGAAATGATATTCTCCGTGCAGATGTAGCAGAGTCGAATGTGTCATTTAACCGAAGCTATGATGACAATCCGATATATGGGCGCCATCTCTCCTCTCATTTCTTACCTTTGTAACTCATGACTGCCAGTCGTACCCCCGCCCTCTGCAGCCTTCGCAGACCCTCGGGCTCCGCGTTCTGTTCCTCGCAGAAGTACAGTCTGGCACTGAAGATGCGGAGGGTAAGGTTAGGGTGGTTGCGCAGAAATTCGGCAGTGCGCCGCGCACAGTCGCAGCACGGGCTCCACGAGCTGAACCAGGTGACCCGGAACGCCCTGTTTGGATCATGCCCCAACCAGATGGACAGGTAGCGCAGGAACAGGATCTCTGCATGGCAGTTACTTCGGTTGCGCAGGTAGCCGAAGTCCATGGCGCAGGAGACTGAGCTGTACCGGCGCTTCACTATGTAGCACAAGTAGGTCTCATGCCGACCTCGGGCCCAACGGAGGTTCTTGTAGTGGTACAGGAACTTGTGGCGCTTCAAGAGCAAACTAGAGGGTGAAGGGAGTTTATAATGTAAGATGGATCATGGAGGACACGCTGCATGCATAAAACTGTATACAGTACATCCAGGCTGGACTGGCCGGCAGGAGAGCAGGAGAATCCTCTGGTGGGCCGCAACCCTCTTATATGAGCTGTACTTGGCACAATACACTTGACTCACTATGTACAGACAAAAGCGGCATCTTATTCATGTAACAATCTACCAGATCATTGCTATAAAAATGTGTGATAGAGGATAATATCACATTTCAACGTAGCTGAAAGGTGGGGACCTGGAGTTAGTTACTGGTGACCCCGGTTCGACACTGGGTACATCCAATACTAGTCACAGCTGAGGGTTTGCTACAATTGTATCCAGTCTGGACAATCATCTGTGAGCTAAAAACATCGTCGGGCATAATGTTTGCTACAATGTATCAGTGTGGAGTGCAGGTGACAGAGGATTGGATGCAACTGTAACAAAGCCTCAGCTGTGGGTTGTCTGACTTGCGGCAGATTGATTAATGCTGCAGTAATTTAGGCGGCCTGGAATTAGGTTTATGCTAGTTATAAGCCGAGGACACTACAGCGCCATGTACTGTGTAGTGGCCATTCCTGGATACTGCAGCTCAGTGTTCATTGACTTCAATAGGAGCTGAGCTGTAGTACCGGGGGACAGCCACTATGCAGTGCATGGCGCTGTGCTGTTTTCCAGTTTTTTACTATGTAGACATCCAGGCAGCGCTGGAGCTGGTGGCAGATGATTCGGGGGGGGTGCTGGTTTTCAGACTCTCCTGAAAATGATGCCAGGGACAGGTCATCAATAAATCAGTCCTGGACAACCCCTTTAATAAATGTGGTGTACCTTACAGCTTCCAGAATCCCGCTGCATTTTGGATAGTAAATCTGCCCCTATGCCTCTTATAATGGAGAATGGGGTGCACCAGTGGACAGCGTATAATGCCAGCCTAGATTAGATTCGTCTTTCTACTGATGGTAAAATATAAGGAGCATGCCTTAGTATACAGGATGCATGGCTTTGTAGGAAAATTTGGTGCTAAGTAAGGGTATGTGCACACGTCCGGATTTTTAGCGTTTTTTTTGCGGAATTTCGCCATAAAAACGCTATAAATCCGCTAAAAAAACGCTAACATTATGCATCCTATCATTTAGAATGCATTCCGCATTTTTTGTGCAGATGTTAGCGGTTTTTTCCGCAAAAAAAACGCATACCGCAAAAAATCCGGACATGCTCTATCTTTTTGCAGATTTTCTGCGGATTTCCTATCAAAATGGACATTCCGGAAAAATCTGCAAAAACTCAGCAAAAAATCAGCGCAAAAAACGCGCAAATTCCGCGAGAAATCCGCGCGAAAAAAGCACGCGGATTTCTGGCAGAATTCTCCGGATTTTGTCAGGAAAAAATCCTGACGTGTGCACATACCCTAAGGGTATGTGCACACGTCAGGATTTCTTGCAGAAATTTTCCTGACAAAAGCCGGACATTTCTGCCAGAAATCCGCATGCGTTTTCACCGCGATTTTGACGCGTTTTTGACGCGTTTTTGTGCGTTTTTTCCCAAATGCATAGAATTGCGGGAAAAATGCAGAAAATCCGCAAAAATAATGAACATGCTCATTTTTTTTACCGCGATGCGTTTTTTTCACAGAAAAAAACGCATCCATGTGCACAAAACATGCAGAATGCATTCTAAATGATAGAATGCATAATGTATGCATTTTTAATTAGTTTTTATAGCGTTCTTAACGCGGAAAAAAACGCGAAAAAACCTGAACGTGTGCACATAGCCTAAGAGTTTTCTTCCACTGTGATAAATCCCATGCTTCTTTGTCTGCTGTAGGTTAAGGCTATGTGCACACGTTCAGGATTTCTTGCAGAAAATTCCTGAGAAAAACCTGCGTTTTTGCCGCGTTTTTAATGCGTTTTTGATGCGTTTTTATCCGGACATTTCCCAATGCATTTTATAGTGGGAAATCTGCAAAAAAAACCCGCAAAATTAATGAACATGGTGCATTTTTTACCGGAAAAAAACGCATCATGTGCACAAAACATGCAAAATTCATTCAAAATGATGGGATGCTTATTGTATGCGGTTTTTTTGTGGTTTTATAGCGTTTTTATCGTGAAAAAAAAAACGTGAAAAATCAGCAACGTGTGCACACAGCCTTACACTCAACAGCTCTGGCAAATATTAAGAGACCACCACATGAAAACCCTGCCATGGCCGCCCAATCTCCAGACCTGAACCCCATTGAGAACCTCTGGAATGTAATCAGGAGGATGATGGAAAGTCACAAGCCATCAACAAAGAAGAACTGCTGACATTATTGTACCAGGAGCCGTGTGAGAGACTGGTGGAAAGCTGCCGAGATGCTGGAAAGCTGGGATTAAGAATCATGGTTATTCCACAAAATATTGATTTCTGAACTCTTCCTTAAAAACATTAGTATTGTTGTTTCTAAACGATTATGAACTTGTTTTCTTTGCATTATTTGAGGTCTGAAAGCACTGGGTTGTTTTTTGTTTTTTTTTTGGTTATTGTGACCATTTCTCCTTTTCAGAAAAAAAAATACAAAATTTATTGCTTCGAAATTCGGAGACGTCAGTAGTTTATAGAATAAAAGAACAATTTACATTTTACTCCAAAATATACCCATAAAGAGAAACATCAGACAAACTGAACATTTTTACAGTGGTCTCTGTAAGTAACAGGACACATATACAAGACAGATGACAAGAAGGAGCTATTTATTTATTTACTGAAAGATAAAAAATGATGTAAAAACTAATAATAAAGAAAGAATAAGAAAATAACATCAAGTAGTAGGACCAAGAAAATCAGCGCAGCCCAAAAATATTCAAAAAGGCGGAAATTAAAAATAACATAAAACAACTCTTAAAACTAAAATCTGAACTAAAGAAAAGAGCTGTCCTCTGAATGTATAGCGGTATACTCTGCTGTGTACCGTATGGTATTATTAATAAGCGCCCTACTTACTGTATAATCACTCATCTGCGA
Source organism: Ranitomeya imitator (assembly GCF_032444005.1). Classification (NCBI taxonomy): domain Eukaryota; kingdom Metazoa; phylum Chordata; class Amphibia; order Anura; family Dendrobatidae; genus Ranitomeya; species Ranitomeya imitator. The sequence goes on from NC_091283.1 coordinate 834,661,432, forward strand.
GAATCACTGTAAAAGCTTCGCTCTGAGTCAGGGAGGACTGAGATGAGTCCATCAAATTTACAACAAATGTTGACATTCTCGTTGTTAGTAAGAGAAGGCGCCGCAGCTATTTGCAAACTGCTAAAAATAATTGTACATTTTTGTGTTGCTGACAATGACTAAGAATAAAAAAAAACTCAGCTAGTGGAACGAAGACTCATAGTGGAACTAGGGGGGATGATGGGGGTCTCACCTGTCCATTTCTGGGGCTCTCCAAGGTGCCTCTGAGTCACTCCGGGGCACGTAGCATCCTTAAAATACCCCGTGTGACGTCACCCAACCCCACATTTATTTGTCACAGTCAACGGTCAGGATTCAAAAATGTACAAAGCATCCGAAGACTTGTTTACAACCCGATCAGTTCCTCCTCTAGAAGTAAATCTGAATGATGTTCTCGGCGATTAGCTCCTCGCCCATTGTACTGCGATATCCTGTGACCCAACGCAAACATCTCCCAACATTGCTTGGTCTTCTACCTGGGATGGGAGAAACTAGTAGTCCCTAATTATTGCATAACGGAAAGGCAGTGACCACGCTAACGAGATCTGGGCAATGGTTGAATGACATTTCTCAATAATTTTAGTGTAATATACATATGGTGTATCTGTCAAGTGAGATGGAAGCAAGAGCAAATGATTCTTGTGAAGACACAGAAAATAAACTCCGAAAAGGTCTCCAAACCCCGCTACTTCTCACCCTCGCCGATCTTGTATATATAGAAGGCAGTATTATAGTAGTTATATTCTTGTACATAGGGGCAGTATTATAGTAGTTATATTCCTGTATATAGGGGCAGTATTATAGTAGTTATATTCTTGTACATAGGGGCAGTATTATAGTAGTTATATTCTTGTACATAGGGGCAGTATTATAGTAGTTATATTCTTGTACATAGGGGCAGTATTATAGTAGTTATATTCTTGTACATAGGAGCAGTATTATAGTAGTTATATTCTTGTACATAGGGGCAGTATTATAGTAGTTATATTCTTGTACATAGGGGCAGTATTATAGTAGTTATATTCTTGTACATAGGGGCAGTATTATAGTAGTTATATTCTTGTACATAGGGGCAGTATTATAGTAGTTATATTCTTGTACATAGGGGCAGTATTATAGTAGTTATATTCTTGTACATAGGAGCAGTATTATAGTAGTTATATTCTTGTACATAGGGGGCAGTATTATAGTAGTTATATTCTTGTACATAGGGGGCAGTATTATAGTAGTTATATTCTTGTACATAGGGGGCAGTATTATAGTAGTTATATTCTTGTACATAGGGGGCAGTATTATAGTAGTTATATTCTTGTATATAGGGGCAGTATTATAGTAGTTATATTCTTGTACATAGGGGGCAGTATTATAGTAGTTATATTCTTGTATATAGGGGCAGTATTATAGTAGTTATATTCTTGTACATAGGGACAGTATTATAGTAGTTATATTCTTGTACATAGGAGCAGTATTATAGTAGTTATATTCTTGTACATAGGGGCAGTATTATAGTAGTTATAATCTTGTACATAGGGAACAGTATTATAGTAGTTATATTCTTGTACATAGGGGCAGTATTATAGTAGTTATAATCTTGTACATAGGGAACAGTATTATAGTAGTTATATTCTTGTACATAGGAGCAGTATTATAGTAGTTATATTCTTGTACATAGGAACAGTATTATAGTAGTTATATTCTTGTACATAGGAGCAGTATTATAGTAGTTATAATCTTGTACATAGGGGCAGTATTATAGTAGTTATAATCTTGTACATAGGGAACAGTATTATAGTAGTTATATTCTTGTACATAGGAGCAGTATTATAGTAGTTATAATCTTGTACATAGGGGCAGTATTATAGTAGTTATAATCTTGTACATAGGGAACAGTATTATAGTAGTTATATTCTTGTACATAGGAGTAGTATTATAATAGTGATAGTGATCCCATTAAAAAATGTTATTTGTTGCCAATCGATATAAACTCCAGACATAGAGTAATATCAGACACGTTTTAGACTACGGTATATGTCCTTAGTCATTGCATACATACTCTAAACTTTTAGTTTTAGTTTAGGGTATGTTAACAGCAAAAGCCACAGTCAAAGGAATTAAAATAAACAGCAAAAAAATTCTGCAAATGTGTTTGTTTTTAAGGATGAGTCTTTACCATATTAGTCATAGATTTTATCCTTCATTTTTCACCTTCATATCAATTGTGATTTATCAATAATATAGGTAACAGCTTTATGTAAATGCCGGCAGCAAGGGGCTAGAAGTTACATTACAGAAGGCACATGGTTTGTGGTCTGATTTCCCGTCACAGAAAGTTTGTATCTAGCGCTATGTGCTCTCATAGGGCGAGCTCTGCACCCCGACCCCACCCCACTACCGCCTATTCTCCACAGATATAAACTCACTTTCTCTGTAGACTAAAAATAGGAAGCCATGCCACAAAACACACACAGCTGCAGTGTAATGATGGGGATATACGGTATCAAAAAAGCGGCAGTCACTATTCTGCTGGTGCAGTCACTGTGTACATACATTACATTACTGATCCTGAGTTATATCCTGTATTATACTCCAGAGCTGCACTCAATATTCTGCTGGTGCAGTCACTGTATACATACATTACATTACTGATCCTGAGTTACATCCTGTATTATACCCCAGAGCTGCACTCACTATTCTGCTGGTGCAGTCACTGTGTACATACATTACATTACTGATCCTGAGTTACCTCCTGTATTATACCCCAGAGCTGCACTCACTATTCTGCTGGTGCAGTCACTGTGTACATACATTACATTACTGATCCCGAGTTACCTCCTGCTTTATACTCCAGAGCTGCACTCACTATTCTGCTGGTGCAGTCACTGTGTACACACATTACATTACTGATCCTGAGTTACATCCTGTATTATACTCCAGTGCTGCACTCACTATTCTGCTGTAGCAGTCACTGTGTACATACATTACATTACTGATCCTGAGTTACATCCTGTATTATACTCCAGAGCTGCACTCACTATTCTGCTGGTGCAGTCACTGTGTACATACATTACATTACTGATCCTGAGTTACATCCTGTATTATACTCCAGAGCTGCACTCACTATTCTGCTGGTGCAGTCACTGTGTACATACATTACATTACTGATCCTGAGTTACCTCCTTTATTATACCCCAGAGCTGCACTCACTATTCTGCTGGTGCTATCACTGTGTACATACATTACATTACTTATCCTGTACTGATCCGGAGTTACATCCTGTAGATCTTTTATTTGAAAATGAAAAACATAACAATATTAATAAAAGAAACATAACAAAAATATCAACCAGAAAATAATCACTATAATGAAACTGTCCCAGCCGCTCATTCTATCCTCACACACATATTATTAACATATACAGAATAATAATGACTTACACATCTGACTTCTGGTCCGGTTACCAAACATAATAATAACCAACAAATAATAAATATAATAAACAATAGCCTGTAAAACTATATACATAAACATCTATATATATAATCGTCTAAGGTCTATTTCCGTCTGTTTGTCTGTAACGGAAATCCCGTGTCACTGATTGGTCGCGCCAGCCGCCCGCGACCAATCAGCGACAGGCCTCGAATTGGTGCAGCATTTGAACCACGCTTCACTGATTGGTCTGCCAATCCTGCGCCAATATCGCAGGTGTTTAAATCCTGCACCAATATTGCTGATTGGTCACAGCCGGCTGGCGTGACCAATCAGCGATGCTGGATTTCCGTTACAGACAAACAGACAGACTGTAACGGAAATCCCGCATCGCTGATTGGTCGCGTCCGATTGGTGCTATATGCTACGTGGGCTGTTATATGCTACGTTTACTGAACAAGTTCTGTCATGCATATTCTAGAATACCCGATGCGTTAGAATCGGGCCACCATCTAGTATATATATATATATATATATATATATGCTGTATATCGAATAAATACAAACTATACAAATGTATACAAGACTAAACTAAATACCCCCACACTCAAGCCCACCATTCCCAACTCGTGCACTGACCTGAGAGCTGGTACTGCATCTCATGCATCAGTCCATGTCTAACGTCCATAAGTCAGATCAGGCAGTACCAGTAATTTACCCAAACACCTACTGCAGAGTATACTGCAGCCCGCCCAGAGTATAATGCAGCCCCCTCAGTATATAATGTAGCCCCCTCAGTGTATAATGTAGCTCCTTCAGTCTATAATGCAGCCCCCTCAGAGTATAATGAAGCTGCCTCAGAGTATAATGCAGCCCCCCACACACACACACAGTATAATGCAGCTCCCTCATAGATTATAATGCAGGCCCCTCATAGAGTATAATGCAGCCCCCTCATAGAATATAATACAGCATCCTCATAGAGTATAATGCAGTCCCTCAGAGTATAATGCAGCCCCCCACACACAGTATAATGTAGCCCCCTCAGAGAATAATGCAGCTCCCTCAGAGTATATTACAGCCCCCGCAGAGAATAATACAGCTCCACACACACAGTATAATATTGTCTCCTCATAGAGTATAATGCAGCCCCCTCGTAGAGTATAATGCAGCTCTCATGACACACAGTACAATGCAGCCCCCTCAGAATATAATGCAGCCCCACACACAGTATAATGTAGCCCCCTCACAGACTCTAATGTAGCCCCCTCATATACAGTAGTATAATGCAGCCCCCTCAGAGTATAAAGCAGTCCCCCCCACACACAGTGTAATGCAGCCCCCGCACACACAGTATAATGCAGCCCCCCACACACAGTATAGGGCAGCCCCCCACATACACAGTATAGTGCAGACCCTCACAAATACAGTATAATGCAGCCCCTCCACACAGAGTATAATGCAACCCCCTACAGAATATAATGCAGCCCCTTCATAGAGTATAATACAGGCCCCCTCATAGAGTACAATGTAGGCCCCTCAAAGAGTATAATGCAGCCCCTTATAGAGTATAATGCAGCCTCCTCATAGAGTATGATGCAGCTTCCCCACACAAACAGTATATTGCAGCCCCCTCATAAACAGTATAATGCAGCCCTCCCACACACAGAGTATAATGCAAACTCCCCACACACAGTATAATGCAGCCCCCTCACATATAGTATAATGAAGCCCCCCCCACACAAAATATAATGCAGCCCCCCCCCACACAGAATAATACAGCCCCCTCATAGAGTATAATGCAGGCCCCTCATAGCATATAATGCAGTCCCACTCACTTCATCATTTGCAGTCCCTCTCCATCATTTGCAGTCCCCCTCCAACTCTCCCTTCACCCAATTAATTCATTTTATAAAAAAAGAAAAAAAAAGTTTTCATAGTTACCTCACTGATATTCCCCTGCAGGCGCAGCTCCGCTTCTGGTGTCCTCCTACAAGATGGTGCGTATGTGATGACGTCATCGTGCACGCGCCACCACCTGACCGGAAGTCCAGACAAGGCGGAAGGAGCTGGAGCTGCGCAGCCGTCCAGGTAAGACAGCTGTGGAGCTCCGGGAGAAGGTCCCAACGCTGAGGTCTGCACTGCGCAGAGTACTTTATTGCACAATGGGGCCCGTTGAGGATAAGCACAAGATGGGGTCCTGGGCCCCCCTCTGTACTGCTGCTCACTGAGCTCCATACAGCAATAAGGGCAGTAACCCCCTGGCCTTTGCTCTCTGTTATCAGCTATTTCTCTGAATCTGTCTTCATTCAGTAGTTTTTCTTTAAATGGTCCACTTTTTTTATCTGATAAACGCTTTTCTTACCTCCAGCTCATTAATGTAAATTTTCATGTTTTTTTTCTTTTTTACCTCCGCCTGGAGTTGTCTTCCTCGGTTTGGAGGCGTCTGCAGCAATGGCGCTAGTGCAGCGCAGCTCCTCCCGGAGCCTCCTGATAGTCTTGGTCGCTTCTTCATACTCACAGAGGTGGCTCATCACCCGGGAGCCATAGGTGGACACAGACTGCAGCCCTCAACCTTCCTCAATGAGGTCAGCCTCACCTCACTGTATACATATGTAAAATAGCAGGAAGGCGGGATGCAGTGGGGAGCAGGAGGCAGAACAAGAGCTAAAGGATTTATTACAAGGGATACTCCTCGCAGGGAGAGAAGGGGATAAGAGGGGAGTCAAACTGGGTATAGGGCCAGGGTGAGAACAAACGGTTACGAAACAGGTAAACTTATCAGTCTAAGGCCGGGGTCACACTAGACCGTAATACGGACGAGTGCAATGCGATAAAAAATCGCATAGCACTCGTCCCAATGTTAATCTATGGGGCAGCTCCCATCATCCGATATTTTCTCGGCCGTATTCAGGATCCGAGTGAAATCGCAGCATGCTGCGATTGTCAGCGTTTCGCGGCCGAGAATCGCCAATGAAAGTCTATGGAAGCCCCAAAAATACGGATCACACACGGACCAGCAGTGTGACTTGCGAGGAATACGCAGCGCTGTTAGAGAGAAAAGCCGGCAATTCAGTGCGGTGTACAGTAAAATCACACTGACAGCTTAGAATAGAATAGGTCGAATAAATGTGTACACATAGAATAGGTATATATATATATATATAAGTCAGTGAGACACATATATGTATATATATTAATATTTCATCCAGCGCGATATAGCAGAAAGCCTGTAATTTAATTGCCGGCTTCTGCTTTCTCCTTCCTAAAACCCGACATGATTTGAGACCTGGTTTACATACAGTAAACCATGTCTTCTCCCCATTTTTTTGCATATTCCACACTACTAATGTCAGTAGTGTGTCTATGCAAAATTTGGCCGTTCTAGCTATTAAATTAAGGGGTTAAATGGCGGAAAAAATTGGAGTGGGCTCCCGCACAATTTTCTCCGCCAGAGTAGTAAAGCCAGTGACTGAGGGCAGATATTAATAGCCTGGAGAGGGTCCATGGTTATTGGCCCCCCCCTGGCTAAAAACATCTGCCCCCAGCCACCCCAGAAAAGGCACATCTGGAAGATGCGCCTATTCTGGCACTTGGCCACTCTCTTCCCATTCCCGTGTAGCGGTGGGATATGGGGTAATGAAGGGTTAATGCCACCTTGCTATTGTAAGGTGACATTAAGCCTAATTAATAATGGAGAGGCGTCAATTATGACACCTATCCATTATTAATCCAATTGAATGAAAGGGTTAAATAAAAGACAAACACATTATTTAAAATTATTTTAATGAAATAAAAACAATGGTTGTTGGAGTATTTTATTCTACGCCCAATCCAGTCACTGAAGACCCTCGTTCTGTAAGTAAAAAAACATAATAAACCAACAATATACTTACCCTCCGCAGATCTGTAACGTCCAACGATGTAAATCCTTCTGAAGGGGTTAAAATATTTTGCAGCCAGGAGCTTTGCTAATGCAATGCTGCTCCTTGCTGCAAAACCCCGGAGGATGAGGCTAAATATAGATCAATGATCTATATTTAGCTTCATTTGCGGTGAGGCGCCCTCTGCTGGCTGTTCATAGATCGTGGGAACTTACCTAGAAAGCCTGGGAGCTTTCTAGGTAAGTTCCCACGATCTATGAACAGCCAGCAGAGGGCGCCTCACCGCAAATGAAGCTAAATATAGATCATTGATCTATATTTAGCCTCATTCTCCGGGGTTGTGCAGCAAGGAGCAGCCTGCATTAGCGGAACTCCTTGCTGCAAAATGTTTTAACCCCTTCAGAAGGATTTACATCGTTGGACGTTACAGATCTGTGGAGGGTAAGTATATTGTTGGTTTATTATGTTTTTTCTTTCACAGAACGAGGGTCTTCAGTGACTGGATTGGGCGTAGAATAAAATACTCCAACAACCATTGTTTTTATTTCATTAAAATAATTTTAAATATTGTGTTTGTCTTTTATTTAACCCTTTCATTCAATTGGATTAATAATGGATAGGTGTCATAATTGACGCCTCTCCATTATTAATTAGGCTTAATGTCACCTTACAATAGCAAGGTGGCATTAACCTTTCATTACCCCATATCCCACCGCTACACGGGAATGGGAAGAGAGTGGCCAAGTGCCAGAATAGGCGCATCTTCCAGATGTGCCTTTTCTGCGGTGGCTGGGGGCAGATATTTTTAGCCAGGGGGGGGCCAATAACCGTGGACCCTCTCTAGGCTATTAATATCTGCCCTCAGTCACTGGTTTTACTACTCTGGCGGAGAAAATTGTGCGGGAGCCCACGCCAATTTTTTCCGCCATTTAACCCCTTAATTTAATAGCTAGAACGGCCAAATTTTGCATAGACACACTACTGACATTAGTAGTGTGGAATATGCAAAAAAAATGGGGAGAAGACATGGTTTACTGTATGTAAACCAGGTCTCAAATCATGTCGGGTTTTAGGAAGGAGAAAGCAGAAGCCGGCAATTAAATTACCGGCTTTCTGCTATATCGCGCTGGATGAAATATTAATATATATACATATATGTGTCTACTGACATATATATATATATATATATATATATATATAGACAGTATATATGTTTGTTTGTTTTTGACACATGGATCCCTTGTATTGGCGTATGTTGGTTTTGCAAGCCTGCGATAAAAACACGCAGTACGGCTGCCATACGGATGTCACACGGATCATTTGATGCGAGAAAATCGCATCCTCGCACTGCACTTGGATCACTGTTTTGTAAAAATTTTTGCGATTCTCCTCCGTCAAAAACGGACCGTTTTTTTATACGTTGTGTGTGTCCCCGGCCTAACAAGTAGTAAAAAATCCAGCACCAAGAGGTTGCACTCCAATAAGCTTTATTCCAAAATCTTCATATAAAAGCATTGACAACCGACAATAGAAAAAATGGCACAAATAGCAGGGGTCCCAGACACCGGTTTACGAGTTTCCGGGCTATTGATCCCTCAATGACTCTCAATTGGTTGAATAACAGAGTGGGATCTACTCCTACTTCCAGTGCTACATTTGCAGGCCTTGCTGATGCTTTTTCTGGATTTCTGCTGGTGGAGGACACTTTGGTGCACAAGTAACAGATAACACAACACAATAGGGATTTAATAAATGTGACAGCTGCTGGATGCATGGTTGTTGAGACCTGTGATACGTGGTTTTGAGCAGTGGTGTGATAGTCTGCGAGTGGTGCACCAGCAGCTGTGCGGGGGTGGATGGTGCAAGTTGCACATACAAACAGGTTGCAGGTGTGCGGATGTGTGCATTGTGCCGATACACTGTGCAGGGAATGGGGGATGTGAAAATAAGACGGGTGGGGGGTGAGGTTGTTTTGACATTCACAGACAGAATTATAGAAACCACTGTGTCATGGTTAGACGGCGGCACCAATCACACCTGATAAAAGGTCTTAATACTTCATGGAAGCATTATACACATTGGCAATGTTATGTGGATGCTGTGGTACTGTTAACCTGCACTCTACGGGGGTTTTGTTTGAGCGCACGTAAATTGTTACATTACTGCATGGTGCTATTATTTTAATATTATTTGTTTCTTGTATGGCAGCATTACAAGGGTATTGTATGTTGGTTTTGTTTGGATTGGTCAAGTGGGGTGTTCATGTTCAGGCACAGTATAGCACTGTTATAGTGATGTTCAGGTGTAGTATGCCACTGTTATAGTGGTGTTCAGGCACAGTATGGCACTGTTATAGTGGTGTTCAGGCACAGTATAGCACTGTTATAGTGGTGTTCAGGTGTAGTATGCCACTGTTATAGTGGTGTTCAGGTGTAGTATGCCACTGTTATAGTGGTGTTCAGGCACAGTATGGCACTGTTATAGTGGTGTTCAGGCACAGTATAGCACTGTTATAGTGGTGTTCAGGTGTAGTATGCCACTGTTATAGTGGTGTTCAGGCACAGTATAGCACTGTTATAGTGGTGTTCAGGCACAGTATGGCACTGTTATAGTGGTGTTCAGGCACAGTATGGCACTGTTATAGTGGTGTTCAGGCACAGTATAGCACTGTTATAGTGATGTTCAGGTGTAGTATGCCACTGTTATAGTGGTGTTCAGGCACAGTATGGCACTGTTATAGTGGTGTTCAGGCACAGTATAGCACTGTTATAGTGATGTTCAGGTGTAGTATGCCACTGTTATAGTGGTGTTCAGGCACAGTATGCCACTGTTATAGTGGTGTTCAGGCACAGTATGGCACTGTTATAGTGGTGTTCAGGCACAGTATAGCACTGTTATAGTGATGTTCAGGTGTAGTATGCCACTGTTATGATGGTGTTCAGGCACAGTATGCCACTGTTATAGTGGTGTTCAGGCACAGTATGGCACTGTTATAGTGGTGTTCAGGCACAGTATGGCACTGTTATAGTGGTGTTCAGGCACAGTATAGCACTGTTATAGTGGTGTTCAGGCACAGTATAGCACTGTTATAGTGGTGTTCAGGCACAGTATGGCACTGTTATAGTGGTGTTCAGGCACAGTATGACACTGTTATAGTGGTGTTCAGGCACAGTATAGCACTGTTATAGTGGTGTTCAGGCACAGTATGGCACTGTTATAGTGGTGTTCAGGCACAGTATGGCACTGTTATAGTGGTGTTCAGGCACAGTATGACACTGTTATGATGGTTTTGTTCGGGTAAAGTATGGCACTGTTATAGTGGTGTTCAGGCACAGTATGGCACTGTTATAATAGTGATGTTCAGGTATAGTATGCCACTGTTATAGTGATGTTCAGGTGCAGCATGGCACTGTTATGATGGTGGTGTTCAGGCACAGTATAGCACTTTTATGGTGGTGTTCAGGCACAGTATGGCACTGTTATGGTGATGTTCAGGTGCAGTATGGCACTGTTATGATGGTGGTGTTCAGGCACAGTATAGCACTTTTATGGTGGTGTTCAGGCACAGTATAGCACTGTTATAGTGATGTTCAGGTGTAGTATGCCACTGTTATAGTGGTGTTCAGGCACAGTATGACACTGTTATGATGGTTTTGTTTGGGTAAAGTATGGCACTGTTATAGTGGTGTTCAGGCACAGTATGGCACTGTTATCATAGTGATGTTCAGGTATAGTATGCCACTGTTATAGTGATGTTCAGGTGCAGTATGGCACTGTTATGATGGTGGTGTTCAGGCACAGTATAGCACTTTTATGGTGGTGTTCAGGCACAGTATGGCACTGTTATGGTGATGTTTAGGCACAGTATGGCACTGTTATGATGGTGGTGTTCATGCACAGTATGGCACTGTTATGGTGGTGGTGTAAAGGCACATTATGGCACTGTTATGGTGGAGGTGCTCAGGCACAGTATGGAACTGTTATGATGGTGGTGTAAAGGCACATTATGGCACTGTTATGATGGTGGTGTTCAGGCACAGTATGGCACTGGTATGGTGGTGGTGTAAAGGCACTGTTATGGTGGAGGTGCTCAGGCACAGTATGGCACTGTTATGATGGTGGTGTAAAGGCACAGTATGGCACTGTTATGATGGTGGTGCTCAGGCACAGTATGGCACTGGTATGGTGGTGTTCAGGCACAGTATGGCACTGTTATGGTGGAGGTGCTCAGGCACAGTATAGCACTGTTATGATGGTGGTGTTCAGGCACATTATGGCACTGTTATGGTGGAGGTGCTCAGGCACAGTATGGCACTGTTATGGTGGTGGTGTTCAGGCACAGTATGGCACTGTTATGGTGGTGGTGTTCAGGCACAGTATGGCACTGTTATGGTGGTGGTGGTGTTTAGGCACAGTATGGCACTGTTATGGTGGTGGTGTTCAGGCACAGTATGGCACTGTTTTGGTGGTGCTCAGGCACAGTATAGCACTGTTATGGTGGAGGTGCTCAGGCACAGTATGGCACTGTTATGGTGGTGGTGTTCAGGCACAGTATAGCACTGTTATGGTGGTGGTGTTCAGGCACAGTATGGCACTGTTATGGTGGTGGTGGTGTTTAGGCACAGTATGGCACTGTTATGGTGGAGGTGCTCAGGCACAGTATAGCACTGTTATGATGGTGGTGTTCAGGCACATTATGGCACTGTTATGGTGGAGGTGCTCAGGCACAGTATGGCACTGTTATGGTGGTGGTGTTCAGGCACAGTATGGCACTGTTATGGTGGTGGTGTTCAGGCACAGTATGGCACTGTTATGGTGGTGGTGGTGTTTAGGCACAGTATGGCACTGTTATGGTGGTGGTGTTCAGGCACAGTATGGCACTGTTTTGGTGGTGCTCAGGCACAGTGTAGCACTGTTATGGTGGTGGTGTTCAGGCACAGTATAGCACTGTTATGGTGGTGGTGCTCAGGCACAGTATAGCACTGTTATGGTGGTGGTGTTCAGGCACAGTATGGCACTGTTTTGGTGGTGCTCAGGCACAGTATAGCACTGTTATGGTGGTGGTGTTTAGGCACAGTATGGCACTGTTATGGTGGTAGTGTTCAGGCACAGTATAGCACTGTTATGGTGGTGGTGTTCAAGCACAGTATAGCACTGTTATGGTGGTGGTGTTCAGGCACAGTATAGCACTGTTATGGTGGTGGTGTTCAAGCACAGTATAGCACTTTTATGATGGTGGTGTTCAGGCACAGTATGGCACTGTTATGGTGGTAGTGTTCAGGCACAGTATAGCACTTTTATGATGGTGGTGTTCAGGCACAGTATGGCACTGTTATGGTGGTAGTGTTCAGGCACAGTATAGCACTTTTATGATGGTGGTGTTCAGGCACAGTATGGCACTGTTATGGTGGTGGTGTTCAGGCACAGTATGGCACTGTTATGGTGGTGGTGTTCAGGCACAGTATGGCACTGTTATGATGGTGTTTAGGCACAGTATGGCACTGTTATGATGGTGTTTAGGCACAGTATGGCACTGTTATGATGGTGTTTAGGCACAGTATGGCACTGTTATGATGGTGTTTAGGCACAGTATGGCACTGTTATGGTGATGTTTAGGCACAGTATGGCACTGTTATGGTGTTGGGGTTCAGGCACAGTATGGCACTGTTATGGTGTTGGGGTCCAGGCACAGTATGGCACTGTTATGGTGATGTTTAGGCACAGTATAGCACGGTTATGGTGTTGGGGTTCAGGCACAGTATGGCACTGTTATGATGGTGGTGTTCAGGCACAGTATAGCACTGTTATGATGGTGTTTAGGCACAGTATGGCACTGTTATGGTGTTGTTTAGGCACAGTATGGCACTGTTATGGTGGTGGTGTTCAGGCACAGTATGGCACTGTTATG